>NC_084949.1:7781106-7975634 GCF_949316205.1 Platichthys flesus
CATTGTTACCCCTCATCACCAAAACCTTTGAATTGTTACATTTGTCACATATTACAAAACGCCATCAACACACCCACTAGCTCACTGGGAATCCTGCAGAGGTTCTCCTTCCGTTTTCCCACATGGGCTCAGTTGGACATTATCTGGAGTTTTTACTAAGAGGCTGGCAGGAGAAGCAGTGAGAGTCCAAATCCTCTTACTTGTTTTCTCACATACAGCCCCTCTAGGAGTTCAGTGCATGTCTGAAAGCATTCTATGATTTAAACATGCCTTTATTTGTGTGATTTTTTTTCCACCCAGACTGTGGTAGTTGGATCCTATCTCATCGCCCATGGCTTCTTCAGTGTGTACGCCATGTGTGTGGACACACTCTTCCTCTGCTTCTGTGAGTAACTCTACATTCAGTTGATAGCTAAACCTCCTGCAGATCCTCTCTACTCTTCATGAATTCAAATACTGACAAAACTGTCTCAAACTGAGCTGCTGGTTCTGCTTCTTCTTCCTGCCATGTTTCTGACTTGACTTCTCTTTGTCTCGTTTCCCCCTTTAATTTCACCTTACTTTTATTTCTACACATTCCCTTTATTCCATGTTTTCATCCACTCCCCCCATATTTCCATTAACCCAATCAAACACGACAAATGCATCCCCACACACTGACAAGGTGAGGACCTGGAAAGAAACGATGGCTCGTCTGAGAGACCTTACTTCATGTCCCCCGAGCTGCACGAGATCCTCTCCAAAGTAGAGAGGCCGGAGGAAGATCACGATGGCGTTGAGCAGGCGGATGCCGCGAAGTCCGCAGATGAGGTGAAACTTGAGGAGGAGACGCCTCTTCAGCAGCAGCAGGACGGAGAGATCCAACTGACACAGCAGACAATGCTGAAGCAGGACAAAGAAGAGGAGCAACCGCTGCAGTCCAACACCGACGCCGAGGAGCCGAAAGAGGAGAAGAGCGAGGAACTGACCGTCGATCAAGCAGAAGAGGCTGAGAAGAAAGAAGTCGTGGAGATGAAGGAAGAGGCAGAAAAGCAGGAGGTAAAACAGGAAGAAAAGACGGAGGAGGTGACCCCGCCAGCTGTGGAGGCTGAGAAAGAGGAGACTGGTGGAAAGGAAGAGGAAAAGGAAGAATCTAAGGAGGGAAATCCTCCCTCTGCACAGGAGTAGAAGTCAGCAGTGATGTGAGAGAGGTTTGGTAAACCTCAAAAAGGATGAAAGAACTGTCTTCAACTGTGTGACATGGACCTGATAAATGTGCGGCATACAACAAGCTTTGTGCGGCCTTTCTCTGTGAGCGGGCTGACGTCCGGCAGGAGGAGGTTTGTGTCGGTCGTGTGAAGCAGGGGAAAAAGCCCAGCGCATCTCTGTAGCTTGGAAAAAAAATAGTGCTCCGTTGTGTTGGTTTTAGAACAGTGTTGGCTTTTATATTGTGACGATGTGTAGAACATTGTGAGTGCTGAACCTGTGCCTGATTACTGTCACTGATATCTGTCGTCTTAATCCTGTCATACTGAATGCAATACAGAGTCACACGAGTACAGTCAGAACAAACACTTCTCCACTGATGGTGAATCTCTTTCACTGTTTACAATAAAACCAGCTGACGCCAAAACCTTACAGACACATTTGATAAACTGTATGAATATTGGATCTTTTTTTTCTTATGGAACTTGTGTATATATAGAGTAGCGTTTGCCTATGGTGTATTTATTGGCTTCCGTCTCGTAGAGATCCTCGCTGAGGCGGGATCCCATGTATTGTGTTGCCACCTACTTGCCTTGGTATGTCTTGGACTGGCATTAAGTGCTGTGGCTGCGTTGCCGTGCCGACGCAGACGTCACGCCCTCTCAGACTCTGTGGAACCCAGCGCCCCCTGTTGTTTACTGACCATAACTACCTGGCTCTGTCCCTATCCTCTGTCTCTCTCTCTCTCTCTCTCTCTCGCTCTTTCTCTCTCTTTAAGTGCTGCATGGTGTTGACATGACCTCCTGAATGCCCTTAACTAACATCTTATGTCTCTGAATGCTTTTGTACCTTTTTCTCTTGATTGTCACCTTGTGAAAAATGTAAGTTGATTTTCCACTAAAACGAATGCTGACATTCCATATTTATTGGCTGTGAATCTTGATTAAAGGAGATTGTATTATAATCATAGTGGGTCTGTTATGGGTATATATGTGTGTGTGCGTGTCAAGGTGAGTTGGTGTTTGGAAGCAGTTGAGTTCAGACCTTGTTATTAACGTCCATCCTGAGTGTCCTGATCAACCTGTTTGTGGCCACAATATGACCACTACTCAAAACTGACCACCACACAAGGATTAAGGCTTTCCTTAAATTGGTAAAATCTTTCATCATATCTGCACACATTCATTCATTCAGTCCCTCCTGGCTCCACACACATACTCTCTCTCTCTCTCCGTGACATCACACACATCTGTAGATAGAAAATGAGTTCATGAACACAAATGACATATTTGGCCATTTGCAAATAGAGCTGGGAAGTGAGCTCCGATCACAAATGGTCACAGGAGACATATTTTAATGTCAGGTGTGAACAGAGAAACTTAACATTGTCCGTGTGTGATTGGATCTCTCAGGACGTACGTTAATACCAGGTCTGAACAGGACCTACGTGTCCAACAAAATCAGACAGGACTGGCTTTGTCTTAATGGCACTACAAGAATCCTGACATCATTAGTACAACTGTGTAAAACTGTTTCTGATAGTCTTCTGTGGCCGTTAAAGTATCTGAGTTTTCACAAAACAAAATAAACTTTATCTTATCTTTGTAACAAAAACAATCTAAGCTTCTGGGAACTTTATTTCACATTATATAAAGACTAACTAAAAAACCTTAAGATTAATTTATTCTACTACTTGCAGACAAAGCTTATCGTATATAGATTATGTTTATATGCAAGTATGGGTATATGATAGTCGTTGCATGTTGTTGGGAAACTGTTCCTCATCTTCCTCTGTCCGCATGTCACAGTGGAGGACATGGAGCGCAATGATGGATCAGCAGAGAGGCCGTATTTCATGTCGCAGAACCTGCTCAGCCTCCTGAAGAAGTCCAATGAGGAGCCCAAGACTGTAGATTAAGTCACAGCTGTGTGCAGGGGCGGACTGGGGGAAAAAAGTGGCCCGGGAGTTTCTGTCAGACCGGCCCACTCAATACACGGCGCGCGGCCCACTAAGTAGCCGCGTTGCCCACTCAATGGATCGCGCGTATCGAACAGTCAGTGGCCTTCTGGGAAAAATACCCATACACTTAACATTATTTTGGATGATTACAAAGAAATTACATCATATATGTATGTTTGTTTTTTAATAACATTTGGATCCACCAATTTGCCTGGATGGACACATGCCTGGCTCTTATCTTGGCTCTCATGCCCCTGGCTGCTGCTTCCAGCAGCTGAATCATCAATCTAGATAACATATTAACATTTTGTTTAATATGTTGTGAAATGCATGCTATACTTGGCCAAGTCAACGCCTCTACATAACATATTAACAATCTAGATAACATATAAACATTATTTATAATTTTAGATTTTAGCATAACAAACTAGCTGGTTAACTTATTTGTCACAGGTTAATAGAAATTATAAGATTGTCCTATTTACAACTACCACCATGGATAGCTTGCTCATCAATTGTAAGCCAGTGACTACGGCTAACATGTTAAAATAGATAATCTAGATGTTGACAACAACACCAGCTTGCTTATTTTACCAGATCATAACGGTCTATGGGGTTAGGGTTATCTTACCTTTTCACTGTCACCAGTCGGTGGTTTTCCAAAGAAATTTGATATTTTTAAATGTTTTGAGGCACCTTTCTCCAGACATTTTTTCTTTTTATCTCTTAGCTTTTCAGCTCCACCTTTTCGTTTTGGTGCCGACGGCATGCTCTCGCACTCTCCAAAACAACGAAGGCAACGAAGAGCTGGGCCTCATGGGTTGTGCGCATGCGTATAACTGGGTGCCGCGTTGCGTGTATGTATGCAAATCCAAATTCTCTACACTTCGGCTGTGTAAGAACCAATTTAGAGGTGTTTATTAATAAGGTGGAGATCTTTTCTTACTTTGGACTTCCGAAGTCTGTAAAACACATATTAAAAGACACTTAAAAAAAAATCGAAAAATAGTCACCATGAGTGTGAAGACCGATTGCGAGTAGCAGTATAAAAGCAGTCAGTGCGAATAGATAGGTATAGCTCTTGGAGAAAATTACGCTTGTGCCGCTGTTTCAACCATTGTAGGGCTGATGCGATGATGGGCGTGGGCCGGTACATCATAGTGATGGGCCGTTGGATTTATATTTTCGGCCATCGGCCCACCGGGGATGTCCCCGGTATTCCCGATGGCCAGTCCGCCCCTGGCTGTGTGTGTGCGTGTGTGTGTGTGTGTGTGTGTGTGTGTGTGTGTGTGTGTCATTACGAACAATAGGAGGAAGTGCCATTTTCTGTGCTACATAACGTAGGTACAGAATTTACGTGTTTTGCTTTCAAATGAGATTCATCTATTAATTCTGTACATTTCTGTTCCTTTGTTATGTTCTTACAAAGTCTTCCTTGTCTCCTTGTATCTGCTAAACAAGTGTGATTTTATCACAGAAGGAATTTGGGAGTTTGCGTTACATATGATATGTCAATTTAAATAAGTTTGCCTGAAAAAACTTTTTATTTCTGTGTGTATTATTTTTTGTATTATGTGTTTCAGTGTGCAGTTTGTTGCAGGTTGAACCTGCTGATGGCTGAGTAAAGTTATGCTTTATCAAATTAACTAAGCATTTTGCACTACTCAAAATTAACTCACCAAAGCAGACTTGCCAAACAGCAGGTAGTTTAAAGCTTTGTATGAAGCCGTAAGAGATTACAGATGATGCAAGGTCATTTACAGTTCTTAATTTTAGAGCTTGTGTTCTATTTTGTTTATTATCTACACTGAACATAATCATATCCATAGTTAATATGCAAAAGTTAAGTTTGTAAAGGTTTTGCACTGCCTCTCGTTTTGTTGTAAACTAATAAAGGACTGTGTTGCCATGCCAGTGTTCAAAGAAAATAATGAATTGCTTCTAAGGTAAAATAGTACATGAAGTCGTGCACTGTTTTTTAACATTGTTTCCTAACCCTGGGAGAAATAATTTGCTAATACTGGAAATTGCCATTTAAATAACATTTTTAAAAGAATAGGTCGACTATGAATGAAGCAGAGTTTGAATATAAGAGCATTTAATTCACATCATGCGTCGGCTCCAGCGACAGCCAGTGGCCAGAGGCATTATGTTATTATTTTATTTAGGCTCTAGCTTCCTTCTTTTAGTCAGGCCTTTATGGGTTTATATTTTTTTTTTACGTATGAACATCACATTTTACAGTGGAGTAGCAGGTATTTTCTAGCATACAATGATATAAGAAGTTAAGTGCTGAAACATAGTCCTACAGTAATTTATTCTATTTATTACATACAGTAAACACATGATTTTGAATGAAAAGTGGTTAAAGTCAGTGTTGTGACAGTAAAGGAGATTAAAGGTCCAGTTCTTATGTGTCCACTAGTGGTTCCACGTTGTGTTGACAGGTTGCTAGGCAACCCGGTGTCCAGGTCAGGCTAAGTGGACATGCTGGTTTAGTGAGGGACTGGGCAGGAGGAGACAGGATGTCTTTCAGTGGGGACGCTCTGAAACCTCCGCTGCTTGTTCACATAGCGGAGATGCAGCGTAAAATACAACTACTGGGTAAGTTGGTGTTTTTAAGTCTGAGCATTGATATTAGCTGGTGCTGGAGCACGTGCCACTTATAGCAAGCTAGTGGTTAGCTTGATTCAGCTACATGATTAACACGTGGCTGTGTGAGTGGCCACTGTAAACATTTCGCTAAACCAAAGAGAACAACACTTTATTAATAATAATAATGAGACGTCCATGTCCGTGTGCTGGTGGTGTAATGACTGATTATGTCCACTAGAGCGCGACAGAAGCGCTTTCTATGAGAGCTCTCAGTCCAGCATCAAGGAGAACACGGAGACCATCCGGGAGCTGAGGCGGGACAACAAGAGGCTGTACAGGAAACTGGCCGAGGTTCACACAGTGAGTGAACTCCCTGAGGTTCATCTGTCAGCTCTGCTTTGCTGGTTCTGTCCTCATTGATCCCCATCAGAACACAGTGAAGCTGTGACACCTCACCTGGCCCTAACACTGGGGGGTTTTGCTTCCTGCAGGGTGATGATCATGTCATCAAAGAGGCCTTTCACAGCAGAGGCATGGAGAAGAGCGCCTACCGCAACATGTCAGGCAAGGTGAGAGGAAGCACAGGGTTCTCCCACATCCTGCAAAACCCTGCACGGTCATGGGAACAACCTTCAAATGTATTTCTTTATTTACTGTATTTGAACCCCTTCTGTAAATCGCCCCTGTAAACTCCAATAAGGGTTCTGTTTGAGAAGAATCTCACTGCTGGGATGAAGCTGTGCAGAATGAAAGCTGCTCTCTCCTACTGACTGTGCACACAAAATTACTTGTATTACTTACCTTATAGTGTGATTTCCTTCATTTTGAAATTGTTATAGAGGTTATAGAAGTCATTTTTTGGTCCAAGTTTGAAGTTCACATCAGAAACCTGCAGTGTTTTTAGAGCACCTGCCACATTTCAAGTGAGTATTCAAGAAATTCAAGTAACACAAACGTGTTTAGGATTAATCAAAAGAGGTCATGCTCAAGATGTCATTGTACACTTAATCAGTGTACAATGACATCTTATAAAATTATATTCGTCCAGCTTTTCTTCATTATAAAAGAAAAGCTGGACGAATAGAAATGGGGTTCAACGTATTATTACTATTTATATCAGTATTTTCGGACAATCTTTGACCAATTGCTGTCCTGAAAAAAGTGTCAACCTTGAAGGTGAATGAATATGACTGGGTTGTTGCACCTTTAGCTTTGTTACAACACATTTCAAAATCCATGATATCCTCAAGGAAGATCTCTCTCCCTCTCGGTGCCTGTATTCCAGCCTCGGCTCATTAACACTTTTCTTTTTACTGCCTCTTTCTCAGGCCGCTGTGACAACAGTAGAACAGAGCATGTTGACTAAGAAGAAGCGTCTCAATGCCCTCAAACACACCACCCAGACCTACCAGCAGCGCCTTGAAGAGCTGAGGGTGGTTCAGCAGAGAATGAAACCTGAGGGCAGCCGTGGAGCACAGTCCTCTGATACTCGCACCCGGAAGAAAGAGGAAGATGCCATGGTACTTAGCCCTCAAACTCTCATTTCGAGATGTGCAAAACATGAAAGGGCTTATTTTTTTTCTTCCTTTACATTACATTACATTACATTTCATTTAGCTGACACTTTTATCCAAAGCGACTTACAATAAGTGCTTTCAACCCCGAGGGTACATACCAAGGACGACAAGAATCAAGAAAGTACAATTTCTTCAAAATAAAGCAAAACTACAAAGTGCTATAAGTAAGTGCCATTTAAGTGCTGCTAAAGTGTTAGTTTCCAAAAGTTGTTAGTATTTTTTTTTTTTTTTTTTTATTCAAGGTAAAGTCGGAAGAAAGTTGTAAACTTTGTGATGTCCGGATGCAAATGGGGAGCTCATTCCACCATTTAGGAGCCAGGACGGCAAACAGTCGTGTTGTTGACAGATGAGTCCAATCAGAGAAAATTTTGAATGTTTTGTATGTTTGTGTGTGTGTGTGTGTGTGTGTGTGTGTGTGTGTGTGTGTGTGTGTGTGTGTGTGTGTGTGTGTGTCCTCAGAACCTGCGGGCTCTGGAGAACAGTCTGGAGAAAACAAAGTTTAAGTGCAAGGAGGCTGACAACATCACGACTAACTATCTGAAACTCAAAGGTCACCTGCAGGTTTGTCAAACGTTCATATTTTTTGCTTTAAAATACTTTTTTGAGCCACATAAACTCACTGGCTGAGGGGTAGAGTGGTCGTTCGCCAACCTGAAGGTCGGCAGTACGATCCCCAATCTTACCCATCTGCATGCCGAAGTGTCCTTGGCCCCCCCATAGAATAACAAAGTGCTGCCAATAGATGCACTGTATGAATTGGTGAATGTAAAACTGTACATCAAGACTGGAAAAGCGCTATATAAATACAAAACCATTTACCATTTACACTTAGTTGCTGGAAAAGTTGCTTTAGAATGTGTTGACACCAGGGGGCGGCTGTGGCTCAGGAGGAATACAGACAGGGTTGTACGCTAATCAGAAGGCCTCCACCTCCAGTCTGCATTCTGAAGTGTCCTTGGAAAAGATAATGAACTCAATATTGAGATTATTTTGCTCTTTACAAAGCCATTTTAACTGTAGGCACCATAAGTTAATTGTACAAATATGGTAACAATGCATTTGTCACAAGAAAATATAGTCTTCAGAAAGTTGTTTCTTGAATACTTTCAAACCTGCTTCATATTCACACTTTGATGTCTCGTGTGCATTTTAATTTCAATTTTAATATGTATATAACTTAGGCTTTAATAGATCATGTAACAATAAGCCAGTAATAAGGATCAAACTGGTAGAGTATTTGTCTTTTCTTATATATTTGTTTACTCTCGTTCCCATTTCACATGTTCCCTCTCTATCTCTCTGTCCCTCACTTGTGTCCCCACTCTCACCAACTCAGGACGAGAGTCTGACTTTCCAGGGCCAGCTGGACAGTCTGGAGGCAGAAATCCTGAGCCACAGGAAGGAGCTTCACAGCCTGCAGGTCTTGAACAACGACGCCCAGCTCTCTAAAGAAGCTGCTAAGGTGAATTATGACCTTTGACCTGTGACCTCATCACCGAGGGATGATTCCCGCGCCACTACTTTCATCAACACTGATAAACATGAAGTTATATGAGAGCGATTGATACAAGGGTTTTTTCGATATTAATAACTTCCACCAAGGAGGAGGCTTTCATTGCTGTTTGTTTGCTAGGTAGCAGGATTACCCAAAAACGGATAAACCAATTTCCATAAAATTTGAGGGGTTGGGTATGACCCAATAAAGAGACCATTCAAATATTTAGTGTCTCTGGCTAAATTCACTCTCTTTAACATGGTATTATAGGGTGTAATGGTGTGTGCTCTCCAAGCACCCTTCCGTTCACCTGTGACTCTTCATTTTGATTAAAACAACGTAAGAGTTCACATACATGAGCATTCCCTAATCACATTCTGCAAACCATCTTCCCCCAAAACAATTACGTCCGTCTCCTTTCTTCACAATCAGTGCACAGCTATGCAGGGTGAAGGTGCAGTGTTTGTTCTTGCAGCCTCCAACATCCTCATCCTCTAATGCACTGCTGTCCCAATCTATTGGTTTCCATTTCTCCTTCCCTTCCTTCTTTGTGCTAGGCTGAGTTACAGCAGCTGGAGGAACTGCTCTGCAAGGAACGCAAAGAGAGAGAGCGAATCATCGCCAGCTACAGGAAGAAGGTTGAGGAGCACAGGGCCCAGGCTGAAAAGGTGGATAGAAGGGTAAGATACACATGGTGGAACCTGTAATACAGGATGTACAATTCAGGAATATGATTGTGTCTTGTGTGTTTTATTTAGAATATGTTCCCTTCTTCCATCTTTTGATAAGAAACTTCATCACTGGCCATGTAATTAAACATGTCAAAATATGATTTGCTTCACATCAGAGACACTGTCTTTGGTGAAAAGTAGTAATTTACATTTCCCCTGGTGGTAAACTTTGCTCCCTGCATACCCAGAGAACAACTATGCAGCCAGATGAACTGAGCAGTGAGGCCCAGCGCAGCACCACCAGGATGGCAGCTGAAGAGGAGAAGGTCACCTCCACTTTTGAGGAGGCCTTCCAACGCATCAAGGAGGCAACTGGAGTCACAGACATACGGGTGTGGATGTGAAAAGAAAAAATGGTCACTATTTTGGCTGTGCAGTAGATCATAATTTCATACTGTTCTTTCTCTGTGTGTAGGAGATAGTGGAGCGCTTCATCTCGCAAAAGGAGACACAACAACATCTGGAGAAGCTGAAGGGAGAGAATGATAAAGTCCTGCTGCAGCTGAAGGAGCAAAAGGAGCTGCTGAACCAACAGTTTCAGGATCTGAAATATTCTGGAGAGGCTAAGCTCTCCGGGTGAGACAAAGAAACAGTAGGAGACAAAGGTCTTAGTGTGTGTGGCTGTGTGATGCTTATGTCTTCATCTGCTGCTCTTACAGTGACCAACAGATGCTGGAGGAGTGCGAGCAGCAGCTGCAGGCTCAGCAGCAGAGGTGCAGAGCAGCTAAAGAGAGACTGGATTGGCTTGTTAAAACGCTCAGTACCATCCGAGCCGGAGTGGAGCACCTGGCAGACAAACTTCAACACATCACACTGGTAAATATCATCTTAACAGCATTGACGACATTCATTTCTCCCCTTGGACAGATTGTTCAGCCCAACGAAGCAAATTGTAATTTGTGAACTTTTATGTATAGATTTCCCATATGTTAGTGACAATCTTTTTTTCTTAAATTGATGGTGATCTCCCTAGAGCGAGGACCAAGCGGCGGAGGCGTCTCCACTCTCAGATGAGTATGTGTTGTTGCTGATGACCCAGTGCGATCGGAAGCTGAACTTACTTCAGGACGACCTCAAAGGAAAAGATCTCGCCAGTATTATGAAGGAGATGGAGGAAGAGGAGGTGAGACGAAGCTCAACAAACTGTCAGGCACCATCAGTGGTTTAAAATAGAGCTTCAGGTGCTGAGACTGGGTTGTTCACTTTTCAAAGGTAGTTGGTGAAAACGTACCCAGAAGGTTTTTACACAGCTATGCAGGAAGTACATGGGCAGGTCCACAGATGAATCACACTGAACATCCTTTTCTCATAAACACATTAGCATTAGACAACGCCCATATGAACGATCATGTGATCCACATGTCACCTGTCACTAGTACATGTCTGGAATGTGATGGCATGGAGGAATGAGTTCTCTGGGAGGACATTGAAAGAATGATTAAATGAACAATGGTTGTTGGTTGGTTATCGGATGTCTTGAATGTGATGGCATGAGGCTGTTTCAACCTCAGCTCCATCAGACCTATGGAAAACTGCTGCTCCTCTAACTACAGCAGCTTGGAAGATCTTCACCTCCTTGTGGACAGGTGTCAATATTTGGAAAAACTGGATTTAGTAAAATCTATGTCTAAATGGTTTATTCATCAAGGCCTTTTCTGCCTCTTACTGAAGTATGCATTTATTTTAATCAATTACAGTATATAACTTAAATGACACTTAGTAGAGCACAGACCTTTGCCAGAGACTAACAGTCCCCTCCAATTCAATCAAACAGCCCCAAGTTTCACACACTCATAGGTATAAGTTCCCTAAATGAAAAGAAATCCTCCTTCCACCAAGTTTTGCAGAAATACGTTCAGTTGTTCTTTTGTAATCTTGCTTACAAACCAACCAACTAACTTAAACATGTCTATGGCATATTGGTTTGACTGGTCTTCCATGTTACAGTCATACTTTTTTTGCAGGTACTAATTTGCTCTGTTTAGTATATTTAAAAAGCTAGTGATCCAAGGAAAGCCCTATCTTGAATTTCCAACAGTAGATGCAGTTTTGACAAAGAGGGTGGGGACAACATGACACAGTGCGACACATGAACACAGCATGGCTGAGCATGTAGGCCTGCTCCTGTTCTTTCAAGTCTTATCTGCATGGAAAGGCAACCTGACGTGTTTGTTCTTGATTATTAACACTCGGCAGCACCTTCACTGTTTGAGGACAGGGGATATCAGCGTGTACCATAGGAAACATGCAACAGTCTCATGACATTGACTGTTTTACACTCAGGTCCGTTTTTAAGACGGTGTAATCTGTAGTACTGACGTAAACTCAGAGCTGATAATTTGAAAATCAGTCCAGCGCTGTTTGCTTGACTGCTACTGTTGAGTGTGGCTCAGCTGTCCAGATTTGAATTAAGCAGATTGAGTTGTCATTAACAGACCCAGTCTCATTAGCTAAAGTTTTTATATCATTTTTCAAATTAAGCTCTCATGTTTCCCCATGTACTGAGTCCTTCCTGATGAATGAGAAAATGTAGGTACATCTGAAATTAAGTTCATAAAGGTCTACAAATTAATCTATTCACCAAAAATAATCCTATAAATGTTGATATCAGCATATCTTAATTATCAATTGTGGGATTTTCTATTTTAGATAGACAAGTGATAGATAGATGTTCATTTCGACTCCTGGAAGAACTGATTGGAATTTGGTGGTCACAGGTCAAGTTTATCGTGGCCTCGCAAAACATGTGTTTAGCCTCTTGAACCGGAAATCTCAAGTTTACCTTCAGGGGTTTTCTTCAACTTTTGACCAGTTGTCACTCAGACTCAAAGTTTAACTGATTCGATTTCAGTGATCAAAGGTCCCAGTGCCGTCATGAGTCGGAAAAATAAATGTATGTAGACTGAAACAACACTGGTTTTGGAAGAGACAAACAATCGAGGGTGGCATTTCTAATCGTAAATAGATATTAATCATTCAAATATCACATCAAGAAAGGTAGGAAATAATGGTATGTCGCTGGTGACAGTTAGTGATCAATGACTTAATGCACTGTGTGTCTGTGTGTTGCTCTGAGCAGTTCCACGTCAGGATTGAAGGGAAACTCCCGGCTTACAACACCAGAGTCAAGCTCCCTGAGGACCAAAAACTTGACCTCTTTGATGACGGTGAGTCGGGAGCCTCTCACACACCCACACCCACACACACACACACACACACACACACACACACACACGCTGTCTTGGCTTTTTAAAAACAGTCACTGTTTGTGTCCCAGAGGAGGAGAGTGAAGAGGACGAGGCTGACATCATCTCACGTGAGGCGCTGAAGCGTCAGTCTCAGCTGATCATTGAAGCTAAGTCCAAGAAGAAGCCCTGGAAGAATAAGGGAAACTTATGATCCAACAGCACAACCTCGAGACTCAAGGAAAACAAGTGTGCTGAATAAAGAGCTAAAATTGAGCACATTTGCCATCACAATTTTTTATCATTTAATGTTCCAGTCGTCCGTTGCTACAAAGATTCTTTGCATTTCAAATAAATTTTGTCTGAAAACACAAATGTACTTTTTAGACTTCTTTGAAAGATGAGCCCAATTTAACAGCTCGTAGATATTTGTGTTTTAGAGGTTGAGCCGTTGAAGCTGGCTACTTGTTGTAGAAGTGGATTTATTGTGACAACAGTAATGTTCTCTGTCAGGTGTCACTGTTGTACCAACACCTTTCACGTCACCTTTTTTTTCAAGGCTGGGAATTCCACCCTGCAGCCTCACACAAGTAAAACCAAATCCCACTATGCTCCCGCTTGTTTTGAATAACTCCTGTTTCTAGGTGACCTGTGCCCAAAGGTATTCTCTGCTGTTGTCCTGATTGAAACCTTTTCATTGTGCGCATCATAGGTTTTATTTTACAGACATGATGCACCGGGGCCCTCAGTGCACTGAAAACCAACACCTGTGACGAATGCAGCCTTTGTTCATGGGTGAATCACAGCAAAGCTAGTGACGCTCATGCTTTGTTCTGTTGTAAGACATGACAGCAAGCTGCTGAACCCTCCTATAGGTTTGTGACACACATAGTGCAACGTAAACACCTGAACTATGTCTGCCATGTTCTGCATGTCAGGAATTGGTTCGGCCTCTCCGCTCAAATGCTCTGCGGTTCTTGAGAAGGCTTGTCTGGTTCTGAGACTGAGCTACTGGCAGAACTTCATATTTTCATACCTGCGCATTAGAGGTCAACTACAACGTACTAGATCAGGAGCATCAGCCAGGACAAACGTTTTTTCAATGATCTTGCCAACTACAGCTTTCGGAGCCAATAGAAGCTTGTAATTGAGAAATTGATATCAGACTGGTCTCAAGCTAATTTTCTGCAATTATTCAATCAGTGGTTAACCATTGACTGCTTTAACACTTACATGTATACTTAAATAAACAATGTCTATCTACACATACACTCTGATGATGACCCCTAAGCTCTGAACCAGTCTCCCATTACTAGTCAGGTCTTTGCCCACCATCAAATATCTAATTCAAAATTCTACTATTTTGATCTTGAATTCAATTCAGCCTGATTTTGTCTCATGGTTCTGTGTCCATTTTTATTTTGTTAATTTCTTGTTTCTTTCCCCTCATCTTCCCTACACAAATAGACGTGTATGAGATGTAAATATATTTTCACTTTTGTCTAAATTCTTTACTTCTACTGGCTACTTTTTCTGTATTTATCTGTACTTCATCTGTACTTCTCTTCTTATGTCTGTTTCTATATTCAGTATGCCTGTCTTTGCCATGGGCATTTTAAACCCATCTTATCACATCATCTGCTCTGCTTTGTAGCCACAGATATATTTCCTGTTTGAGACAAAAGACGACACAAATGCAGAGACAGGATCAGGCTCAAAATCTTGGTCTTTAACATTAAAGGTACAATAACAAACATAACATAACATACGCTGAACACAAAGGCAACAAAACTGAATCAGAGTCACATCAGAGTCACATGAGGCGTGCAAATTTAAAAGAATACAAATCCATAAACACCCAAACATACGTTCATAGCATAAATCTAAAGTCCAATGTCTATTTCATTGTGTTTGTCTCCTAAATAATTGTTAATCTTTGTTCTTCTTTTCCTTTTTTTTTTTTTTACTTATATGCAAATAGATAAATACCTGAAGAAAAATGTGGAGGACCGAAAGCACAGTCACACACACCATGGAACAAGAGAAACAAGATGAACAAGACTGGCAAAGACAAAGGGAAGCACAGAGATTTAAATAGAAGGAAGCAGGGTTAATTGAACACAAACACATTAGGAATAGGTGCAGGCCGAGAAAACAAGGCAAAAGGGCAGAAATCAAACAGCAGACAAACGAGGAGCACAATTTCAAAATAAAACTGGAAAAGGAGAGCTCAGGGACAACAACTAAACACAAGGATCCAAGGTAAAAGTCCATAAACTAAAGAGGCCAGAACGTAAACAGTCTTCTTCAAAGGTCAACAGGAGCCAGGGCAGAATGGTGACAATGATTGTATAGTTGAGCTTCAGTTTTTTATGTGTTGTTCCATGTTGCAGGTGCCTGATAAGAAAAACTGGATTCACTGAGTAAGAGCAGTTGTCACCCGCAGTGTGATCCTGTGATTTGATCGTGTTTGCTGAGAGGCCACATTAAAATACATTAGTGAGGTGATGTCAGGGGGTAAAGGACCAATAACAGCGTGTTCCTCCTGCACAGAGAGAAGGAGGACCATCCAACCTCGGCGTACAACTCGCAATGATACTGTTGTATTATCACCAGCAATCATTTTAAAGCTGATTGTAGGATAGTGAAGGGTTGTAACTGAAGCATGTGTAAATTGTCAGAGGGAAGCATGTTATGTCTCTGTAGGAGGAGCTGTTTTTTCATTTTTAAGGTGGTCACATGTTTAGAAAGGTGATATTAAAAAGCTATCTTCTCATCAATCCAGATTCCAAGGTAACTGTTTCAATGTTCGTTCTACACGTGTTAGAGATGATCAGATCGTTATAATCAACATTTCTGGCTCCATGGAGGCACATGATTTTAGTTTGGTCAGCTCTGAGAACTAAAGCTTATGGTTATTAAGTGCAACTTGTAAATCAGTGAAGCAGTGTTGAAGAGATTAACACAGAAGGTGCCCGGTCAGCAGTACAGTACAAAATAGTGTCATCTGCATAAAATACTGGATAGATTAATAACACTATCCACCGAGGAAATTATGTTTTCACCTCTACTCATTATCGGCATTATTAGATATATTGTGAAAAAAACTACTGGACGCATTAGCAGGAAAACTTGTTGAGGGAAGAACCAGATTAAATGTTGGTGCAGATCCAGGAATGGTCTTTCTCTTTTCAATGATTTCTCAGAGAGCAATTCATAGATCTTGATGAAAAACCATCATACGTGTTTAGGGGACTGATATGAGTGTGTTCAATTTCGTGCAGATCTGCTGAAAAAAAATCCAGATCCATAGAATTCATTCTTTGTGGTTTCACAAGGGGGACTTTGTTGGGGCACTGCAGAGGTTTTCTTTTGTTAATTAAAGAACCTCCATAATGGGAGACACTGTCTGACCTACATACACACAGTGCAGACCAGTCTGTATGGTGCATATGCACTGAAGAGGTAAACAAACGCGTAATTGGCGTTGTTTCCATCGACCAATCAGAGAGAGGGGGCGGAGCTGCGCTACCTTGGTGCTGAGTTTGAATGGGAGCCAGCAGCGTGACAGCGTGTTCCTCATCTGCTCGAACAGTGAGTCGATCTAACATGTCTGTGTGATCTGTGTGCGTTCATATCGTCCAGCCGTCATGGCGTCGTGCGATCAGCTGGTCAGGAGCTGTTTATTCCAACACAAAACACAGGTAAGAAACATCAGCGTACAACCAACAAACTGAATATCAACAAGTCACTGACATTCACATCAGTCACACTACAAAGTGTGACAGGGATGATTCTGGATGACTCTGAATGTTTTTAATCCGGATCAGAGCGTCCACATGTGTTAGAGAATGAAGCAGCAGGCTAGTTCTAATGAGGAGGAGGCGGGACAGCCACCTGGAACCATGGGATGTTCAATACAACAGAGTTGAGCTAAAGATCTTTCTCAGATTGCATCTAGTCACCGAGAACATTCCAACACACGTGCATGCACGCGCGCACACACGCGCACAAACACGCGCACACTTCCCTGCGCTGAGTTAACACACATGCCCACAGAGGAGCATCATCATCATCATCATCGTCCACCCACAAACAAAAGCAGAGGCAGCTCTCTCAGTGTCTTTTGCTTCAGACTCGATCCTGCGGTTTCACATTAGTCTCTGCATCAATAACAATATAGTGTTGTGGAGGAATACAGCTCTGACCGTGCTCTTCATCAGGATTCTACAACATGCTGCTTCAACTGAGGAACCATTACAGTTAAGTGACTGTTCTATGTGCTTTCTGACTTATAGTCTTAATAGTTATATTATCTATTATATATATTTGTACCTGTATTTAACTTGCTGGGTTGCTGTGATATAATGATTATCATTAATCATCAATAAAGGGTTGTCTTATCCTCATTTTCTCAGGATTGATTTAAAAGAAGTAATGAGACACATAAATTGGCAAACATGGAAAATATATTATTTATAATAAATATTTTTTCAGTACGTAGAACATCGACCTGAAAGTGATCTCTTATAATATTTTTTATATTTTAATTAACGGATTAAGATGCCAGTTAAAGATTCCCCTAATTATTAATGCTACACTGTTTTCAATTCATGAAGACCGATTTGGTCTTTATGCTGTTGTATGTTTTCTCTGTGGTTTAGTTTAAATTGACCTTTTCTTTATGAAGGGTCAGTGAATTAAAGTCACTTCACTCATAGTGGGTCGCTGCTGCTGCTGCTGCCGTTAATGAATTGAGTTGATCTGAGGCATTAACCTGATTTCTGTGCTACTATGGTAAAGGTGATCATGAGACGTTCTTATTGAACGACCACTGACCCTGGTTTTAGAGCTGTTCTTTTTGTCTCATGGACTTCACATTACTGGAAACAGGAGATTTTGAGCACGTTGCTGTTTGCAGTAAAGAGAGGATTACAGTAAAATGATGGTATGAGGAAACTGTCCTCACGCTCTCCTCTCTGGCACAGAGGAGGCAGCAGGTGTGGGAGAGATCTGACGAAGCGCGTGGGCCCGTGGTGTGACACAGAGCCGGGGAGATGAGGATCATTCTTCCGGTGTTTGGAGGCGGTGATGGAGGGGAGCCCCGCAGCCTCCGCAGCAAAATGGGCCGGATGGGCAGGATGAGGAAGCTGCTGTCGCTCCGGACCAATCCCTGTGTGGACGTGCACATGGACTCTGAGCCTGGTGTGTGGCTGAGGAGCTTCCAGTTGATAGACACTGATGCACAGTATGAGGTGAGTTATTGTTGACTATAAAAAAAACACATGAATATCTGCTAATTTGTCGTAAAAGAGGTAATAGTAGAAGGTCTATCTAAAAAACAAAAAACATTCATCAGTGTCTTACTCATTTAGGTGAACAAATTCACCTAAATCTACCAAAATACCTAATACAGTCTCTTACCTTACCTCTTAACACATTAAACATGTTCTATTTGATCTCCTTTTGATACCTTATGTATTATTTTTTCACTTCCCATGTCAAAGCCCCACCTGAAAGGCCCCTGGAGAAGCCCTCCTCTCGCTTACACCTCTTTTACACCAAAATTAGCAGATACACAGTCTTTTAAATGCAGGTTAACCCAGTAAAAAGGAGATTGACTCTTATCCTATTGCTAGTAGAGGATATTCCTTTCTGTTCAACAGCGCGACGTGTTTGATGTCACGAATGTACCGACAACCTAGCGACTCTAACACTTTGCTGTCTTGCCAATTTAGCACTTTCACTCGTGTGTAATGTTTCCATCAATGTCGATCTGAGCTGGAGCCGATAAAAACCCTTGTTTACTGCAGAGTCATTAGATCTGGAAGTGAATGCGGATTGAATCCATTCACACTGCCGACAAAAGCCGGGTGTGAGCGATGTTTAGTGTTTTTTTTGAGCCGTGGTAAAGAGGCTCGGTGCGGCTCTGCACCGGATGTCTCACATTTGTCCTTAATAATTGACTGAAAATATTAATTGAGATTCAAGAAGAGTGTTTGATGAGTTTCCTGCTCACCTGACTTATTGGTTCACTGACAAACAAATACCAGAAACATGTTTGTGTGTTGGCATAGTCTTTGTTACATTACCTCTTAGATTAACTCTTCAGAGATGAGGTTAATCACGTTGTGTAGGATTTATGAGTCACGAGGCTGATTCGACTGCTGGTGTATCAGTATCACTCGATCTGTATCTGTGGCAGAACGGCCGTGTCATATGTTCTGTGTCGTGGGAGCTTCCACTATTGCTCCCACTCAGCTGGACCTTTTTCCACTCGAGGGGTCCTCGATAATAGTGACTGTTAAACGACTCCAAGGAGGAATCTGAACAGACTCTCCAGGACGTTTGCAGCCTTTATAGTATTTCCATGATTCAAATTTTTTTGGGCCATTTTACGTTTTAGGAAAATCCCTCCAACCATCATGTATGAACATCCTCTAAAATGACTAATCCAGGGGGTTTAGTCATGCTCTTGTTTGTGCCCTGCCTGCCACCACATCACCCATTCATGTGTCTAATCAGTAGTAATTGAGGTCGCTGCTGCATAGCGCTTTCTCTCTGCTCTTTTGTTCTGCCTCCGAGAGACTGGGTGGTACGGGGCAAACGTGGGAGAGTGAGGGTGGATGTTCAGTTCGGAGAGAGAAAGAAACTCATTAGAGAAACAAAAAGCTCTTTCTTCTCTTGGAGCTATCACGTCCCATCGGCTCTGATGGTCAGTGTTACTATAATATTTAGCCTCTCATCAATTACAATTTGAATCTATGAGGGAAATGTGTTTCCAGCTCTCGATTTTAATCATATTCCCAGATTTCTGCTTTTCTAGGAGTCACAAAGTTGAGGTGACTTATTTCAGAGCGCAGGCAGTAGACCTGTTTTGTGAGGTATGTGGTATGATCAGGCTCAAACGCCCACAAGGACAAAACCGTCCCGACTGGATTTTTGTTCAAGGCAGAGGTGCTGAAACACCTCGCATGTGAATGTGTCTTCTTTTGGTATCTTACATTTGATCTCTTCCTGTAAAAGTATCTCTGGTGCTTTTATAGAGCAGGTAATATGCATCGCCTGTTAGAATGTGGAGCCTGTTCAGAGAGAGAATCTGAGAACATTAGATAATTTCCAAGTTCATCTCATTAAAGTCTATATTGTTTTCTATCATGAGGAAAGATACTGTTTATACAACTAAAACCACTTAAAGAGTGCATACCACTGCCTCTTAATCACCATATTATACATACACATTATATGGATCCACACCAAATTTCACCTGGTCATAGATATGAGCACTCTACACATGCCAGATTTTTTCATTAAGATATTAGTTTTATCTCTTGAGAGATTCCCCAAAATTTGGAAAATTCCTTAACTCACAATGTTAAAGACAGTGAAAAATGTCCTGGGTCGACCCCCCCCCCCCCCCAATTCCAAATTGAATAGGTTGTTTCTTCATAGATACCTTCATCTATATAATGGAATTCCTTCCAGTATATTTTGTGCAATACTGTTTACTAACAAACAAAGTCAAAAACAGAATCTCCCAGGTGAAGGTAAATATGTTCATTGAAGTGACATTCATCAAGTGGCTCTATAGCTGGGAAATGCCCATAATTTATGTGTCTTCGATAAACTCAGTAGAGAACCTTCATCCTCCCTCTAATGAAACCACATTTTATTCAATCACTAGATCTTGATTTTTATTTGTATCTGCACCAGCCAAATTGCGCACACTCATAAATATCCTTCCATTGCTGGATTTCCCCCCGATTAAAACGCATTAATTATTTTGGACAAAATCTACCAAAATGTTGAAAAACGCCCTGTGTTGCAATTTAAAAGAGAGGGAAACAATTTCCTGGATCTGTACGAAGGTTTAATTGATTCTTTCCCAGGTCCTCCACAAAATTTGATGTACATCGGTTGAATCGTTTTTGCATTGTCCTGCTAAATATCAAACAAGTGCACCAGGAACCTAACCTCCTAGGGGGAGGTAATAATAATTCATGATGCATTGTGTGTCTAATACAAACTCAATAAGAATACAGCAAGGATGTTGGTCATAATGTGTGTGGTTGAAACTACACTTCTATTATCTGATTCCAGGAAAGGGAGGTTGGATAAATCCAGCATAAATGACACAATCCATTACATGTTCATCTCTAACTGGCAGTAGTGTCTCTCCTGGTCGACTACATTCTGCTGAATGACTCACTAATAACGATATTTACAAAATCTTCGTATCAATGAACAAAGCCAAAGTTACTGGGGAATTTAATTATTCACATAGCAGAAAAAAAACTGAAAATGCCTCCATACTGCTCCTGTGGAATCATCCAAGTTTTCGCGAGCCCTGACATTCAAGTTGATTTGAAACTAGGTAATTTACACATGTTTTTAAGCTAAATGTCCTCTGTGATCCACACCACATTGAAAACTTGTAAATGACGCTTGTAAATGATGCTGTTTCATGTTGAATGTCAGGGCTCCTGAACACTTAGATCGCAGCACAGGCGCAATATGGAGGCATGTTGTGTGTTTTTTCCTGTAGTTTTTGACGTTTGAAGAAGTGCTCGCCATTTTCTTGAATCATATTGGATTTGGCTGTAACACTATTTACCCCTGGAACTCTAAAAGTGTAGTGTGGACTAAAACATTTCACCAACCCCTCCATCCGCATAGTGCTAAGTAGATAATGAGGGGATTTTCATTTAGAGGCGAACCATCCCTTTATTGAGCAGTGTCCCTGTCAAATAAACAAATAAATGAAAACAAAATCAATGATACAGTTGAATAATTGGGAATCCATTGAATCAGCAGTGACAATACCAAATTAATTGTCAGTTATATCCTCGTGTTTGTTTACATTTTTAATTGGTCTTAACTCTCATTGGCTCATACGGCTAACCCCGCCCACACCTGCCTGGTTGGCCCCGCCCCCGCCGCATACCGCTCACTCCTCTCCAGCTGACTCGTCTTTCCTCATTCGCTGCTCTACTGCAGCTTCTGGACACGACATGGAGTGACAGAGATGAAGGAGTGTGTAGCAAAGTGTGTGTGGACGGAGCCGACCTCCTAGCCGCCGCCCCGCACATCTGTCCGCCTCATACAGCTGCGGGACCGCACGCGCGCCACAGGGATTCAGCGCCTCGCCAGGTTAACATGGGGAGATGGAACTTGTCTATGGTAGGTTTCTCCAGTTTCTCCTTCATGCGGCGGGCTGTCCTCGACCAGACACCCGGAGTCATTACGAAGTCTTTTTCATCTGTATTCCCGGTTTAGTTGTCAGCCACACGTGGGTCTATTTGTCTTACTGGTCCCCAGTTCGTGGACATGGTGCTGGTCTGAGATGCTCCAGTGTGTCGGGGTGTCAGCCCACTAGTTTGAGACTGGGGTTTCTGTCATGTGACATCAGGTGTTTTCACACAGTGGCTGCTTCTTTTGTTTAATGCCTCTGTGACAAATCACACTTGTCTGTGTGGACGCATTGTTTCCCATGGCAGTCCAGCGCCAGAGACTCATTCCTGGGCTGTGACTACTTGCTGGATGTGGGGTGACAGGCAGATATTATGACCAGCAGCATGTTCCATTTAGACAACAACTTCACAGCCTGGTTCCTGGGACGTTCACTGACACTGCCCATATATTAATATTATTATTATTATGAAGCTCACCTTGATTAAAAACTCCGGCAGTCGGATCCAACAGTACCACACTTATTCCTACCCCCTTGATGGTTAGAATTTAATTTAAAATTGTTTATTTTACCTACAGGAACGTCCTTTCTGCAATTGATATATGTTAGAGTTAGACGTAGCAGACTCCTCTGTCATTAATCCTCTGTGTGGGTGACAATCCTCTGAACTCAGTTCTTTGTCTGTTCTTCAAAGTTCATCTTTGCTTATTGTGAGGTTATAATTTTCCAAAAGGATGAAATGGTTACATTTTAAACTGTGATACAAGTCTGGATGCTAAGATTTACCATTTCAATCTTTTTATTCATCTACAAATACTGCGGTGATTCGGTTCATACTCCCCATCATCAACAATGGTTTAGAAAAAGTTGGATTTTCCAGTGTAACTATGTGACACCATTGCCTGTGTTTGTCTGAAGTTCAGGAAGTGGTGGAACACAATTCTTGAGTCAGTCTAATTCCGTGTCAGTTGTCAGGGGAACTGAATTTTTGGAAAACACCCATTTTTTATTTGCTGTCTTCAGCATTATCACGATGTGCTTAAATTACTGCTTTAGCAATGTAATAGCTTCAATCTACCTCTGTATGAAATGTGCTTTAAAAATCAAATTGACTCGCCTTCTTTAATGTTAACGTTGCAAGTTTGATGACGTTATTTCTTTTCAAATAAATATATAATTTAATTACATTTTTTAACCTTTACAGCACATTTTAACACAAATTGACAAATTCTGCCAGTATAATCGTGATGCAATTTCTTTCACACCATTTAATTTGTAGTTGCCCTTATTATTCACTTTGTCCAGAGGCAGTGAAATATCTAACAAAGACACTAACACATAGAGGGGAAATGTATGGCTGCTGTTGTCTGTAACAAGTACGAAGATAGAACTGAATTAAGAAAAAAACTGGGTCAGGGTTCAATAAAGTGAATGACTCTTTGCCAACTCATGGGTCCGGGTGTCATGTCCACGTCAGAAACTGAAGAATGAGGTTAATTGATGCTGGGTTTGACCCTTTGTTAATGAAATTGCTCAGTTTGAAGGCTTATTGCGTTTGTCATGAGGTATTTGCTGCAGATATGTGAGATTGTCGCAGTAATTCAGTGGAGTAGATCAGGTTGAGGGAGCTCCATGGCTGTTAAGAAAGATATAGTTGTATTTCGCATATCTCCTCAAATTAAGATCACATGGAGAATGAAAAAGTGCACCACTGCTACAGGTTTCCACTATAAAGTTCAGGGAATCAGTGTTTTTCCATGATGTTTTTGTGACAAGCTCTTAAGTGTGTTACGCAGTCGTCTATTTTACCTACATTATCATAAAAAAAAAGGCAATGTCAAGTATTTGCATGGGACATTTGCCAGATCTTGATGACCTTGCGTTCTCCCCTGCAGGACCCGGTGCAGGAGTGGGGGGAGGAGGAGGAGGACGGGGCCTTGTTTGGCATCACGCTCCGCAGGGAGCCCGTCCAGCCGAATTCCGAAACGGCAGAGCTGGCCACGGCCTTCAGCTTCATCCAGTACCACACGGTGAAGGTGCGCCGGCTGAAGGCCGCCACCCTGGAGCGTCTGGTCACCCACCTGCTGGACCCTGACCACCAGGAGCCCGACTTCACCCCTGTGTTCCTCTCCACCTACAGGGCCTTCACCTCCACCAGCACCCTCATCGAGTTGCTGTTTCAGAGGTGAGAAACTGTCCACACTGAGGCGCTATACAGAAATGTGTTGAACTGAGACAAATGGCAACAAAGACCAGAGGAAGCAGTCAGCTGCTCAGAAAACCCACATGTAAGGTCCCTGTTTACATTTGACTCAGTTTTTCAGATGAGAAGAGTCCCATGAGAACATTAGTGGCACTCATATTCATTCTATAAGCCACATATGTTAGCTTAGCTTAGCATGAAGACTGGAAAAAGGGAAATTAATACCTGGCTCTTTTATAACATGAGAAAATCCACTTATATACACATTAGGTGTAAAAATGTAATAAAACATTTTGTTTTATGGAGGATTTTATTACCTTCAAACTAAACCAGCTAACTGTTTTCAAAATTTCTAGTCTAAATCTTGGTAAGTGCAGTTGACTTTAAAATGTTGTGCTCAGGAAAATCTATACAGAAGGCTAAGCCATATGGATTTAGGATAAATATTAGTGAGGAAAAAAAGTTAATAAAACAGTAATGATGGTAAAATAGTTTTTACAATGTGACGGATTTAAACTAACTTAGTACTTGAGCCTGGGAGCCTATATTTTCAATGAAAGAAGAACAAGAAACTTTTACACTGTAGTGTGTTCAAATCTTTCTGTTGTTGTTGTTTTGTTACTCTGACTGGTTGTTCCTCTGCTCTGCGACTGTTGACAACGCCTTTGGAAATTAAAAATGGTCTGATGATGACAAGCTTGGTTAAACTGAAAATAAGAAAAGTAGAAACTTTTGAAAAGAATCAGTCTTTTTAATCTTTAATCAGTCTCGAGAACAAAGAGAAAATAAGGATTCACAACAACAAAACAGCACCACAAAGAGAGACGACGCCATAAGGAATAAATAGAAAAAATTACAAGAATCATGGAAAAACGTCAGATAAAAACTGTAGGTGGAGTCTGGATTGTAGCTCATTCAATTATAACGGTGTGAAATATCTGAAACCAGATCTGCCAATGTTTGTGCACAAATGATGGATATCTATGGTAGCTGTTACTGCCACTGTGTTTTCAATGCAAACGTACTTTCCAGATCTCCCCCCCAGCATGTTCTCGGTCTGTGTTCTCTGCAGCAGACATACCTGTTCTGGTGTGTGATACTTTTTAAAAAAAAGGTGCAGACATAAGTGAGACATAAGAGCATACTGTATGCAAAACCACATTCTACAGCATGCCACATGGACACATCAATCTCCAAAAATAGAAATGTAACAGCTTCTTTGACGTTGCCTCGGCTGTTCTCCAAGTGAGACTCTGTTGACGCTCTGCAAGCTCGACAGGTATTATTGTCATGAGCTCAACAAAGCCCCCCGGGAGATTTGTTCCATTCCTGAATGGCCATGGCTACGCCCAGCACGCCCATCACAGTGGTTTTTATATCTCTGGCATCGAGAATCGATTTGATTGACAAATTACCTACAGGAACGTCCTTTCTGCAACTGATACATGTTAGAGTTAGAGGTAACAAGACTCCTCTGTCATTAGTCCTCTGTGGGGGAGACAATCCACAGAACTCAGGTCTTTGTCCGTTCTTCAAAGCTCATCTTTGCTTATTGTGCTGCAAATGACTTCCCATTATAAAACTGTTCTGTAGAGTTGTTGTATTGTGTCAAACAGTCGCCCTCATATCTCTGGTGCTGGTGGCAACAGGTTTCCTGTGAGGTTAGCCTCAGGATAACTTGGGCAGTGTTTTTTTCCTCCTTTGACTTTTAGGATTTTGTACTTGAATTATTTAGTTTTTTAAACCACCTGTACTGTCACTTGATAGGTGCTATTTGATTTTAATGTTGATAATCGTCATTATCTTATAACTTCCAAACACGCTCAATAATCTGCTGTGAATGGGAACATTGCACAAACACAGAGACTTCAGAATTTAGGTTGTTTTGTCACATTTGATTTAACTAATGCAGTAACTGTTCTAAACCTCCCTGTTTATAATTTACTGTTTTCTTGACTTGTCCTTAATGTTCTGGACTGATAAAAGATTTAAGTCGGTATCAATAATTATCACATTAATGAAAGATATTTGCTCCTGGATATAGTTTCGGGTTGAAAACTCATCTTTATTAGAAGAGAATGACAAAGACTTGATAAACAGAAAAACAAACAGATCTTAGGTAGTTATACTATGTGTTATACCTCCACACTACCCAATGTATAAGCAATATGTTAATCAATAATATTGCTATATATGAAAATGATATTGCAATGATTATTGATAGTATTGACTATCCCTAACCCAGCTCTAGTTCCAAAGCATATTTATTCTTTTAATAATGCCCGTAGGTTACATTTGTCTGTTTTACTCTCCAGACTTTATCACAAGGCCTCAGGGTCTCTGGTGGGATTTAACATGTTGCAGGACATTTCCACAGGATGAGCAGCTGGAGACCGTCAGTTCAGGGACATGTTTTCCACTCCAGGATGTTTTCTGTCACCATGTCTCGGTGTTGTCCCCTACGCAGTTTTTATTAAGATTCTGACGTTCACCAATGTTTTTCTTAACTGGGATTTGTTCTTTTGTAAGAACAGAATATTTTTTCGAGCTTGACAATATTTATCTTGGCCTCAAATCGGAGATCAAACTATTTTTTTACATCAGATATGTGACTTTCTCCGGATACAGCATCACTAAACGTGTATCTACATTCCAATTATCGTTTTTTTTAGGGGGTATTTTATGTACATTGCTGACACTAAATTGTTTTATTTTTTTCATGGTTTGAGTCCGGTGTGGCGGCATCTTTAGATTTCCATCTTTAAATGTTCTTTTCAGTGTCTGAATTCACGCGCTTTTACCTTTACGGAGACAGGGAATTCATCAATATAAGATCACAGATGAGAACAATTAAACAAGCAGTATAAGAATGCGTAAGAAAACTAACCCTAACCTAACCCTAACCCACAAAGAAGATATTGGTGAATGGGGCCCTTTGATAACTGTGTTCTCCTTTCCCACAGAGACGACTCAATCGCCAACCTGGATAACACTGTCTGCCCTCGCAGGTGAGATTCATCCAGTTTTGCCTTCATTCCAAATTGAGTTTGGATAATTTTGTGTAGTAAACGCTTCAGATTATATATTTAACCTCCTATGAACAAAGTGGTGTGTTGACATTTAGGTCTTCCGATTTTTGTGGCACCTCTATCCAGCACCTATAGTGTTTATCGAGTTTTGCCTCGATCGATTCTACTCTCTGTAGAATCAACTAACCTCCCCTTCCTCCCCTCAGTACCTTACCCCCAGTGATTCGGCTCTGGCTGGAGGACTACAGTGAAGACTTCCATGAACCCCCCAAGTACCAGGCCCTCAGGCTGATTTGTGGGCACTTGAGGCATCGCCTCTGCTTCAGACGTCTGGCTCAGACTGCTGAGAGCCTGCTCAAGAGGCTCCAGGAACAAGGTATACAGGAGGATGGGAGGTGCACTTACGTATTGTCTGTTTATCTCCTGCCACCACAGTGCATGACCTGCTGGTGATGGTGGTGGCTGTGCATGTGTACTGTCGATACATGACGTGTGTAGTATGTGTAAGAGATAGTATGGAGAGAACTTCATCTAGCATTTTCAAGCAACTCAGTATCTCGATATTCAAGCTGTTCACTGTAATTGACTCTTGAGCTGAGCAGTGGAACGCCTCTGGCTGTGAACAAGGATCAGGGCTGTACATAAACATGTTAAGCACAAATCAGTGGTGTTAAAGAGGTTGATAGTTATATAGCGCAGGCACCAACGTTTAAGCACGATTAAAGTTCTGCGATGTTTTAAAACAATATAATTAAAGGTAAGACTTGTTGCTTTAACGGCACAAATACCAAACATAAAACAAAGTTTTCAGATAAATATTGTCATTATTGCAGGAACATTTTGTCTTTATTTACACATTGATATATTTAAATTAGCAGATTTAAATCATGATTATACATAAACTGTATATGCACAAACATTTCACAGAAGTCCCTGTCTGTGTGTGGAATGCATATCTTGAGAAGCATTCATCTAATCAGCTTCACACTTTGCAAGGGTATTGTAAATTGTCCAAGAAAGTCAAGTGCTGAGTTTGGAACGATTTAGAAGCTCAATACATTAAATATTAAAAAAAGTTTAATAAAAGAGGTTTCTGTAGCGACTGTGTGCCTTCAGACCAGGGGACCAAATCGGCGCTAAATCATTTAGATAATTTGATTATTTTTATTAGTGATATCAGACTGAGACACAGACACAAACTGATTGACCTGTTACCGATGCAGATCTTCGTCATGGCACAACATTCACAGATTCACTTCCTGTTTCACAATTTGTCTTCGATGTTTATTTTGTTGCTGTGTTTTAAATCAGGCTTGACTACCGAGCTTTTAATTTGAAAAGTTGTGAACTTGGGTCTGAAGATTGAGGCATTTGATAAAGAACATTGAACATTAAAATCGAATGAACCCACTCTGACTTCACTCTGCACCATCGACTATAAACAGCTCTGCACACAACGTTCAGCACACAAATAAAAAAAAGTGACAGAATATTGTAAAACTGTTTGAGGAGGACTAACTAATGACAAGGAATAATTCTGAAGTGGCTCCAGAGATTTAAAACAGGCACTGCACTAGTGTATATTAATAAAGAAATGTGCTTTACATGGCTCAATATGCTGAAGTGATTCAGTGAAATGAAACTTAAAAATATACTGGCACCAATTTTCTCTCCTATACAAGTGATGCATCATTACCTGTTTGTCAATGTTTTGTGAGGTTTCCATGAGCAGCATGTTTGATTTTCATTTATGATTTTATGTGTGTGTGACAGATTGCAACCGGTCTGCGTCACATCACGGTGATAAATCATTGCAGCAGGATCCGGGAGACGAGGAGGACGGAGGTGACATGTCCGCTAAGGAGGAGGACAAACACAGCTTTATGGACTTCCCTGTTAGAGAAGTATCGGAGCAGCTGACCAGACTGGACGCTGTAGGTTTCATTTACAAACTTCTGAAAGGTGTTGTCTGCGTCACAGCTGGTCACTAACCCGCACTGTGTGTCCTTGTCATGGTCTCTCCCTCAGGATCTGTTTGTCCGAGTGGTGCCCTTCCACTGCCTGGGCTGCGTCTGGTCCCAGCGTGACAAGAAAGAAAGCAGAAACTTGGCGCCCAGCGTCCGCGCCACCATCTTCCAGTTCAATGCCATCACCAACCGTGTCATCACCTCACTCCTCTGCCCGTCCTCACCCAGCCCTCCCACTTCCTCTCCCATCTCATCGCCCATCTCGTCCTCTCCCTTCCTGTACCCCTCAACGGCCCCGAGCTCACCTCGCTGCGCGCACGCCAGCCCTGCCCACAGAGCAACCATCATTGAGAGGTGGATCACTGTTGCACAGGTCAGGGTGGAACATAACTTCAAGCTACTGAAATAAATGAGTATTTGTTTTTTTAAAGCATAACAAAACCTTTTTTTCTGTCTGTGTAGGAGTGTAGAGAGTTGAAGAATTTCTCCTCTTTGAGAGCGATCCTGTCAGCGCTGCAGTCCAACGCTGTGTATCGCCTCAAGAAGACCTGGGCGGCCGTCAGCAGGTCAGCAAACCACTTCACGACTCTGCTGGGTTGCTTTACTGAGAACATAGAGAACAGAGTTGTTTTAAATAATCCGTGTATCGGGCACAAAATGAAAAGTATTTCTGAAAATAGCCGAGTGAATAACGATATTAAATCACCTTTGATATATTTATCAGTACTGATGCTTTCAGACATTCACTGAAGTCTGGATAATCTCCTGAAATTATCCAGATTATTGTATTTATTCCTCCAAAGTCATGTTTACTTCACAGTTAGTTTTTTTATTTGTCAGCAAGATAAGAAAAAAAACGAATTCCTAGGAAATTTTGTGGAGGGGTGAGTACTATCCAAGGGAGAATTGATGAAATCTGGGAGCAGATCCGGATAGATGGCGGATCCAGTTAGTTTTTTACTTTTTTTAACTGGGCGTGATTTTGCGATCGACCGAGGTGTGCACTTTCTGAGTGCCTTTCTAGTTTTACATGAAATCTTTGTTCAGGATAATTTTGACTCTATATTGAAGGAAACTGTCGTAACAGACTGAACATGTTTTGGTTTCAGGGACAGCAAGGCCACCTTCGAACACCTGTGTGATACTTTTCCTGATGAGAACTGTGTGTTGACCACCAGAGAGATCCTCGTGGAGGTAAGTGCATGTCTAATGAACGAGGGCCCGATCTGTTGAATTGGATTAAATTAATCCATTGAATGAATCGCAGAAAGAAAATGTGAGCTTACTTTATGAATCAACAGCAGCTTTATCTGATGTCACTGTGGACATTTTTCACTATTTTCTGATATTTTATAGCATTCACATTCTGTTGATTGAAAAGGAATACTGGAAAGTTTAAAGCAATTGTTAGTTGCAGCATCACTGAATGGTGAAATATGTTATACATAGGTCGGTTACTAAGAATGCTTTCAAAAAAGGTTGCCATTTTAAAGATAAAAACTAAAACAGCACTAATTAGAATACAAACCTCCACTAAGGCCCAACCGTCTCCTAATGACACCCCATTTAAATTCACATCAGGACTTTTATTTGGATCTTAACCAAATTTAACACACATCCTGGATTTGCCCACTGATCCGGATCTGCACCAAAATTGAATGGGCTCTTCTCTGACCTATACCACATCCTTCCACCAAGTTTTGTGACAATCTGTCGTTTTTGTGTATTCCTGCCAAATAACAGTCAAACAAACGGCAATGAAAACACCAATAGCCTAGTAGTTAACTGGTTGTCCTTAATGGTCTAATTTCATCTTTTTTGTGTGTGTGCTTTTGTCACCTTAACTCATGAGACCTGATATGTGTTTGGTGTCCAGGCCACTTGCTGCTCTGTGTCTTTTGTCCGCACTGGAAAGCAGTAGATATGAATGTGTGTTTAGTGATTATTTCTCTTATCAGCTGCTCAGTCACTAAAGTGTTATCAAAAAGCAATTATTTGTTAGAAATAGCTAACTGGACATAAGCCGAGTTAATAAGCAGTTATTCATTTCATTTAGAACATTTTGTCTGACACAATACACACCTCAGGGCATAAATAACACAACAGACTGTAACCTTGTGGACGGGATCTGCTCTGAACAATAGTTGTCACACTGCCCGCACTTCAACAGCCAGCAGCAACCATTGATCTAGTGTGTCCGAGTTGTTTTCATCTCACACCAAGCTCTCTAATACTGTCACTGAATTTCTGTTGGTTTGTTCTATAAATACTTGTATTACTGTCCTCCATTTCCTTCAGGATGACAGTCCCTCAGATAGCAGCGTCACCACGGACTCTAAACCGCGCCTCTGCTCAACGTCCAAACAGATGGTAAGAAACATAACCTTTTAGTTTGGAAGAAACCTTGTGGTTCCTCAGTTTTAGGTTTTGACAACCAAAGAGAAGTGCCTGTTTCAGCTGCACCATTCAGTAAAAACTGAAAGGAAGAGGTATATTTGTGTCCGCCTGCGTCATCACTTGTGCTTCTCTAAAAGTCACATGTTCTCAAGCTGGTTTGCTTTGCTTAAATAGACTTCAGTTCACTCCCAGTTTCCTCTTCGTTTACCATCTGTTCTTTTAATAGGAAACCACTCGTCCAACAGGGTTGTTGTCAGATGTTCGTAAATCCTTTACTCACCCACATACCCCTCCCTTGCCCCAGGCCATCGTTCATCATAATGATTCATTGTACTCGTTGTCATATGTGCCAATTCACAGCGCCCAACCCTTAATCTGAACTGGTGTCACTGTTGGTATTCTCCTTTAAACAAAAGCTGACGTGCGTGCATTGTTTCCCACGGCTTGCCAGTTTGCTCAGTCTGGTTGGGGCAGTGTATAAATGTTTTACAACCAAATCTTCACCCTGTTTAAAGGATGATTTTTAAAAACCTTTTAATAAGTCTGTGTTTCTCTATCAGTTTTATTTTTGGATCTTATTATCATAACATTGGGCGATCGCAGTAACATCGTCTGCTCAGACTCAAGAGTCTCATTACTCCATTTAATATAAGGAATTTATTATTTCTTACTTAATCTGGCTCAATCCCAGTGGTTTAGCTTGACTTTTCCACTAGCCAGGGCTGCGGCCATAGGCAGTAGTGATGCACACGTTGGCTCGAAAAAATATGAGGTAATTGATTGATACTTCATCTTCTAGAAGTAAAAAAAAAAAAATGTTGTCGAGAACGAAATTCCATTTGCCTGAGATGATTTGTTTTAGGTGATGGATCAGTCAGTCTTCATGGGAGGAGACAAACACATCAGACACTAGAATATGTCATTCAGTAAAGTGCATACCTCCGCCAAGACCCAACAATTCACTTAAAGGGATAGTTCACCGAATAATGAAAATTCACTCATTAACTTCTCTCTTCTATGCCGATAGAAGCAACCACCTTAAATGTAGAAAATAACACGTGTAAATAAATTTAGTTTTTTTAAGTGAAAAAACAAATCCTCGATCTGCCCCCTCATTCAAATTGAAAGGGTTTTTACCTGATCCGCTAAGTTTTGTGATAATTATTCTAGTATTTGTGTAATTTTGCTAAATGACAAACATACAAACCAACCAACATGCGTACGGGGTGAAAATAAAATCCTCATTGTGGAGCTAATTATCGTCAGCAGCCTTCTGAGCATCTGAGGGAGTGCGTTCAGTCCAAATACAGACAGGCAGATGTTAAGGGGATGAATTTAAAATAAAATAATAATAATAAAATAGTTTAATTTTGTACTTTTTGTACTGCTAATCCTAACTCCAGACTTACTCCAAGAGAGATCAATTAGGAGATCGCTTCCCTCAAAGCTGCAAAATATTGCAAATGCATTTAATTAAACAGAAAAAGTAAAATGTTTAGTCCATTGTTTTTCCAGTTGTAAACTCATGGTTTGATTGTTGTCCCCAGAACCTGAGCAGTGGAGTTGTGCCGTACCTGGGCACGTACCTGACCGTCCTCACCATGCTGGACACAGCACTGACTGACACAGTGGAGGTGAGAATACATCACACCCTCAGACCAAGCTGCTGTTATCACACCTGACGCCATATTGAACTGGTTGTTCTTCCCTTCTCACAGGGCGGACTCATCAACTTTGAGAAACGCAGACGGGTAAGTGTCGCCTCCTGGTGGTGTTGTGTATGAATGACTACCAACCCGCTCCACTTTGATTTCATGTTTGGTTCTTCGTTTGTTTTCCAGGAGTTTGAGATTCTCTCCCAGATCCGACAGCTTCAGGCTTCCTGTTCCCACTACAGCCTCCCAGTGAACCCTCGTATCACAGCCTGGCTGCAGGCGCACACCCTGCTCACCGACCAGGAGAGGTGAGACACACACCAACGCCCCTGCAATAAGATATAAATACAATCATCACTATTGTGTCATATCTAAGAGTCTTTTCTTTTTGTCATTTTGTAGCTATGAGCTGTCCCGCGACCTGGAGCCACCAGTTGACCCGTGTCCCAGTTCCCCCAACTCCTGGAGCAGTCGTCTGATCACGAGGAAGCTCGCCACGTAAGACTGAGCGATCACCTTTATATAAAAACTGGATGTCTTTCAATTTATTCAGAATAATGTAGTGGTAAATAATGTCTGTATGAAAAAAACATCGTTATAGAAAATTGTGGACCAGAATTGTTATACATTTTTAAACACAGATAGATGTACTGTATTGATGAGCACTTGTGGTTCTTCATACTTATTTTTACTATTCAGTGAAATAAATTGTGTGTGCAGGTTGCGATCGGCCAGTGACAGCTCCATCAGGAAGACCCATGCTGATCAGATCAGTGTGTCGTCTTCTGGCTCCAGCAGTTCAGACATGGAGGAGCTCTCCGCCCCTCAACCTTCCCCCCTCAGACTGAAACTCAAGGTACAAACACCAACAGCTTTCACTCTCATATGTTTGTGATCAGCAGGGACGTTGGTGATTCACACATTTGCGAAACTGTCTTGAAATTGGAATAAAATATTCATATTTTCTCCTCTGTCCTCCCCTCAGTCTCTGTCCGGTTCTCTTCTCGACGTAGCCGAGGACTTCTCCTCCTCCTCTCCCAGCCTCTCCACCTCCTCCTGCAGCTCCTCTCATCCTGACCTCAGCTCCTCCTCTCTGGCGCTGAGCCCCGAGTCCTCGTCATCCTCATCCTCATCCAGCTGCTCGTCTCAGGCCTCGCTGCCCGTCTACAACAAGCAGGTCGCTGACTCGTGCATCATCAGGGTCAGTGTGGAGTCTGTCAGCAATGGAAACGTCTACAAGAGCATACTGGTGAGGGCAGTGGTTTAGATATCGTGTTATTTCTGTCTGTTGTTTGCTGATTAAGTTTGACACTTCCTAAAAGAAAAAAAAAAGCAGAAGAAACAAAAAGGAAAGCAGAAGTGGGAGGGGTTTGTGTTTGTTAATGACCTGTCACTCAAGAGCATTTAAAGCGAGGTTACTATTGACCAACTGTTGTATAGCATTTTGTCCAAGATAATAAATCTTAACAGTTTAGCAATATTTACTGACGTTTGCAAACACTATAAAGTGATTTAAACCAGGATTTATGAAGGAATCCTTCATCTTGTATCAACATAATCAGTTTACACAGATCTCCTATTTTCACTGTAACTCAATGTATAAAAAATGTAATGATATTCAGTACAGGTAGATGGTGCTAAATATCCATTCAACAAATGTCATGTAACCAGCAAATGATTGGATGACATAAGTTTCTACTGGCACCACCCTTCAGTCCATTTTCAGGATTTTGCCTTCGCACCCACATTATTCTAGTGAGAAAAAAACTGTTTATAAAATGCGAGCTATCCATTATAAGTTGAAAACCATTATAAATAGCTGAAAAGAATGTCTCTGCTCTGTGCTTCAGCAGAGAATAGCCGTGTCACAGGAATCTTATCACGTGTTGAGTTATTGGAAATATTTGGAAACATTTTGTATTTAACGCACATACCGAAAAAGGAACCTGATAACATTTGCGATGCAATCTGCAAACTGTGTGGTCTGAAGGACAGGATCTCTGTGAATCTCCACACACTCACTCGCCTTAGAGAGGGAGAGTGCCCGCAGTGAAATCTAATATTACAGATCAGAGTGCTCAACACATTCTGAACGGATCAATGTCTTCTCTTGTATAATGTCTGTCTTGGGTAATCAGTAACACTGGTGTTGTCACAGGTTTATTACAAAATTGTAAACTTTCCACATCCTGTTATCTCTATTAAATATACACTAAAAAATACAGTTATACATTATGTATGAGCAAATGATGATGTAATCCACTAGAATGTCACTCAGTGGAGTACATACCTCTGCCGAGGCCAAACAGTGTCGGTAATATGTCGGCCCCATAAAAAGGCTTTCACTGGAAACCAAGGACAGCCTCGGAACGTTAGAGGGGAAAGAAACACTGAACGGGATTTGCATCAAACCATAAGATGTTCTTCTTTGGTTCGTGCCTTTTCAAATTTCATGGGAGTAAGTTGAATTTTTGTGAAATCTTATTAACAAACAAACACAGAGGAAAACACGACCTCCTTAGCATGGATGTTACCAAAGTGAGGACCAGCACCTCCCTGTATTTCATCGTCCTCACTCTTGAACAGTTAATAAAGGCCTGAGCATGTCTGGTATGTATTCAGGCTTCAGTGAGTTTTCAGTGAGGCTCTCAATAGTTGAGAAAAGCATTCTGTGATACATTTTTTAAATCAGTTTTGAGGATTTACCTGGTCTGTCATCAATATATTGCTCTTTTGAATTTAGTGAGGTGGTCTGAAGTGTGTGTGTGTGTGTGTGTGTGCGCGCTCAAAATAACTCAACAACAACTGGATATACAATAATAACATAACACAATAAATAATAAGTGTAAAGTCTGAGGGGGTGTGGAGACTTTCTGAATGTGCTGTGAATGTCAATGACCTCAGCTCATAATGAAAGGTATTTACCGTGAGTGTGACGTGTCCTCTCCAGCTGACCAGTCAGGACCACACTCCTCATGTGATTCAGAGAGCGATTGAAAAACACAACATGGAGGACGTCAGCTGCCACGACTTCAGCCTCTGTCAGATGCTCAACAACGGAAAAGGTGAATACCTGCTCGGGTCGATAAACCGCTCACAATCTGATTGACTCTTACACTTCTTTCTTTAGAGTATATAGGATTCTCCAATGATATTGTATTTATAGCTTTTTCAAACTGTATTAACTGGCAGGTATTTAATAGAAAGCAGGGAATGTTTTGGCCTCTTTATAATGTGTTAATAATAAACAGCAGGAGATCCACTGTAGAGGAAGCCATGATACGTTCCTTCACCGACACTGCCTGTAAAATCGTAAAAACTGTCAGCTAGAAAATAACAAATGCTCCTCCCTGCCTTCAGTTGGGCTCTCATTCTTTCCCAACAGAGTTAAAGTGGAGACATTTCAAACAATTGCCTGCCTCATAATCATTCTTAGAGATGAAGTAAGGGAAGTAGACTAAGAAGAAACTAATTTCAACACCTCATCACCTCATCTCTCTTTCTGCCTCAGAGCTCCAGATCCCCGACAAAGCCAATGTGTTCTACGCCATGTGCACCACTGCCAACTATGACTTTGTCCTGCGCCAGCACTGGAGGAGCCACGGGAGGCATGCCTGCTCTTCTCTCAGCCCCGGAGCTCCTGCCAAGGGTCGCCACGCCAAGTGAGAAGCTACTGCAGGGTTCGAAATACAACCGGGAGACGGACAAGGTGCTCATCTGCAACAACAACCTGTCTGTGGTCGTGTGTGTATCCTCTGCTCACTGTGTGGTCGTCAGTGGAGAGCAGATAGAGGATGAGCTGCTCCGCCACTGAGAAGCCCAAGAAACCTGAGAGCTCCGGCTCCAAATAATGACCTGAGGGAGGGTGTTTCAGCGTGAAGTCGTCTGCACTGGGAGCTACGTTGAAATGTTTCACATCACACAATATTCACGACTGGGAAGAGTGTGAGGGAAATTACCTTGTGAAAATAAGAGAGACACCAGGAAGAACCTGAGATAGTGTTCTCTGATGTTTAAATAAACAAGATATATTTATCCATGATCACACTTTAACCACGTGGTGAATTGTAACCCCCGGCTCACCCTGGAAGAACACATCCACGTCAGCCAGCTACAGACGTGAGGAGCAGCTGGTCTGAGGAAACCTTGCTGTGTCAGGACAGTGGAACATGATGAATGAGGCTGTGTGGCTGCAGAGTGAGGCCGTCACGCTGGGACGCTGCTTCAACCCTTTTCTTCCAGTGTGTGATTTATTGGATGGGTAACAGGAGCTGCTGAGTTTCTCACCGACACTGAACACCATGAAGAAAAGTTAGTCAGAAGGACTTATTCTGGGATGTTCACAGTTACCTGATCGGTAAACGTTTCCGAACAGATCTGGCTCAAATGTGCCCCCCCGCCCGCCACTCCTGTACTGTTGTTCTCTAGCTGAGAATTTAAATCTTTTAATTTAACTAAATGTCATTTTATCAACTAAAATTATTTAATGCATTTCAGTATTCAGCTCTCAGAGCAAAAGTGGTAATGATAACTGTGTTTTTGTTTTTTCTGTTTTAGTTTATTTGAGATCCACGCTATTGTTAGATGTACATGTCTTTAAACTTTGGTGTCTAATAAGCTCAACTGAAGATTGTGTGAATGAAGAGAGACGATTTTTACCGTCTGCTGTTGTTGAATGAAAGAGCCTTTATGTGGGGATTTAGGCGAGGGTGCTGATCCATTTGAACAAAAGCACAAGAATAGGCCCTCTGCTGTAAACGACTATGTCTAACTCCGCCTGTCTACGTGAAAAGGCTGTGAACGAGCTGTGCAAGGTTCTTGTACGTGAAAAAGAAGCGAATCAGCACGTGAACTGATGCGACTTACACATGATCGCCTCAGTGATGTGAAACCCTCCTCCAAAATTCATTGCTTTCCTGTAATTTAAAGACGTGCACATGATGGTGAAACCCCCGTTGTGTGGGGAGCAGAGTTTTGCATCACTGGGTCCAGTTTTAAAGATACTGTGGTTGTGGAATGTGAGGTTAAAGTTTGGTAATGAGCTGTGGCAGCTGCAATATATGAAGGAAGAGTCTGTCTGTCTGTCTGTCTGTCTATCTGTCTGTCTGTCGACTATAATAAGTAGACTTGTCTCCTATAATATGTGTTTGATACATAAGTGAAGTTATCAACATTTTGCACACAATACTTCTGTCTGATGTGTCTTTCTTCTTTTTATTTTTATTCCAACAGATTGTTTATTCTAAGCACTTGTATATAATTAACATTAAATGTCCGTTAATAAAGACACTTTACAATTTACCTCTGTGCCACAATCTGGTATCAACCTGAAATCTACTGTGTTGGTTAATATATAAGCTAATAATTGTATAATGGATATAAACTGGCGTTTTGTAAGTCAGTGGGTGTGTCATTTCATAACTGAAACTGGGTGGATGAACAGCATAAATAGCATAGTTTGACCGCTAGAGGGAGCCTCACACATGTACATTGATTGTTTTGTCCCGCTCAGTTCCTCCTGGCTCCATTCAAAAACAAACAACTGGTTCATTCCAGAGTCAAGTCTTTAAGTCGTGATAGCAGTGACCTGTATTTTGTCCAACGTGAAGCAGATTCAGATCAAATCATTTTTGGGGGAAACAATGCTGTTGAAAGAGATGAGACGGAAATCTAACCCACGTCCGGTCCTCAGATTGAAGACTGCAGCCGGAGCAGAATGAGCAGAGGCGGGCTCAGGTCATCGAGGTCGCTTCCCTGCCTCCGCACCATGATGAAGCCTTGAGCAATGTGGGAGGTCAAAGTTCACCGTGACAGATGTGTTTGTGTGCGTGGTGGTGGAGGGAAGTTGTGACCTGTGTCCAGTTTCCGTCGTTTTGAAAACACTTCTCGACACTTTAACGTCTCTCCTAGATTGTGGTGAGATTTCCAAGAACTCTGTGTGGAGTGGTTCGGAGGCAAAAAATAACATAGTCTGTTATTTCCTCCTCTCTGCTTATCTTGAACGACGTGTTTCTTTCCTCTGCTCTCCCTTTTAATCTCAGAGCCCTATTGCTTATCGGGCCTGTGTTTACCTGTGTGTTCATTATGTGGAGTTGCACTATGCTTTGAATGCTTTAGAATATCTACATGCATCAAATGGTAAACCTACCTCATTCATATGTGTGTCATTAGCTATAGATTCACCGCGTCTCTCTTCCAGTGCTGCATGTCAATCCTGTCCTCACCTCACACTAAACCAGGAGAGGATTTAGGGGCGGGGCCTGGGGGGCACTAGCCTCACTTAAAATCTGGGTGGCCCCTGAGGTGCCTCTATCCTGCCTGTAGTCTTTAATTAAATAAATAGACTAGTCACCCAGGGACAATACTAACAATATGGATGTTGGATATATAATTAGCCCCTTTATGGCCCACGCTTTAGAAAAATCCTAGATATGCCGCTGCTCTAAATTGACTACTTCTATCACATTAAGAGAATTCCCAACAACAAAGATGTGGTTTTCTCTATTAGGGCAGAAGCAGTCTCTTTTTCCCTCGACACTCGTGGTTGTGGTTTTTTAATGTCCTCCTTTGCACCGGGGCCTAGTCACCGTTTCACTCTTACTGCCATCTTGCAGCGTGCTCTGGGTCCCATCAGGCGTCTTCCCTGATATGAACCTCTAGTCTGCACAAGCTGTTCCATCAACCGACTCAGGCTCAGTAACATTTGGTGATTGGCGTCCCATGAGAGCTGAATGTGAATTAGTCTCATTTTGAATGAGAAGCCGCTGACATTAGTCTTTGTTTGTTTTAATGGCCTAAATGCAGCCTGAAGCCCAAATTAAAATCATCAGGAGAATACGTTAACGACTATTCATCTCAGCAGATATGTACTTAGTGGCCTCAGGTTTGAAACCAAGAAATCCCCAAAATTACTAGTTTTCTTTGATAGTTCAGATACTTTAATGGCTTTACTTATGGTGTCATTGTGGAAGCTACCTGGTCAAAATCTGATTTGGTTCCATTTCCTTTTTTTTATTTTACTGAAATGTTTTTTTTTCGTTGTTGTTTTATTTTTAAATATCTGCTTAGAAGACGGACAGTAACAATAACAACAGTATTGATAATATAATCTTGGTGGTGGAGCTACTACATGTCACCATGAGTACTGTGAAAGGCAGGGGGTAAAGTATTAAGTTGAGAGTTTCGCCCATTCAGAAAAGAGTATTGCTGTAATTACTTAATTTAATTTTCAAAATATGTCTTAGATCAAGATGAATGGTGGAGAACCTCCACCCCTGGACCCATGTTACTGTAGAAAATTAGCTTTCATGTGTTTTACTGGGTTTTTCTTTCATTATTTACTTTAGGCCTCCATCAGAACAAAGCTTTAATCCAACATTAAACTAAATTAAAAGGTAAATACATTCAGTCTAAATCCCTCCTCACAGACACGTATGTCCAAAGTCATGGGTCCCCAGCTCCACCTTGTTGTGTCAGTACTGTAAACGGGTTGCATGTCTCCTGTTCACTCGACTGAGAATAATAACTAACAACTAATCACAGATTAGTGTGTGGCTGCGTGTTTTCTTGCATGTGAGGCCGTGGCCACTGTGTGAGTCTGTCTACAGTCAAATGTGAGCATGTGATGTGAACAAGCGTCTGTCTGTGTGTGTGTGTGTGTGCGAGTTGTGTGCCTGTCCAGTCACGCAACGGTTACACAGCGCGGTAGATCAGTGGGAGAAGATTTGCTCAAATGGTCATCTCCGCATTTTTCTAAAGCCTCTGTGTGTGTGTGTGTGTGTGTGTGTGTGTGTGTGTGTGTGTGTGTGTGTGTGTGTGTGTGTCTCCTGCAGTGGTTGTACATTATCAGGTTTGTGGTGTAACAGAAAACAGATGGGAGAAATGGCTGAGACTAATCTAAGGGGGTTAATCCACTTAATAACCACCATGAAGAACTGCAGGTTACCTCACTCACCACAGCTCCAACATGTTGTTGTCTGTCAGGTCGCTCCGCCGCCAATTATGTTGGCTTATGCGGAATGAATCACCTTCAGATAAATATGTAGGATTGAAGCACCTCTGATTTATAACATTCCATATTAACATGTTGCTCACATGCCCGTATGTTTATTGAAATGTTAAAATTTCCTGTCAATACTGTGTTTATAGAGACTTTTCCGAGCATGACTCCATCATTAGCTTGCATCAGGCTTATCCAGCACTCTGCAATAACCAAATGAAGTTCTCATCCTAATTCAGAGGTTTTTCTATAAATAAATTCACGCTTTGTGTTTCCCAGTACACAGTTCAGATGGATTGCTGTGCAGACCAGAGAGTGCAGGTTTCGTAACCCAAAAAAGTAATGTAGCACTAAAAGTTAATGCAACTTTGGAAGAAACTCTCCACTTTTGGCAAACCCAGACAATTAAAGTCCAATATGAGCTTGGCCAGGGCAAGCACTGTTTCGTAAGTATAATAATGAGTAATCTTATTTTCGGAAACAACACATACATTCTTTCCTGTAAAGTGTCTCATGAGGGCAGGTACAGCCTACCTCCTCTCTGTGTTTAATTAACTCTGTTGATCTCCGCTGATTTTCCACTTCAAATATTTATGGAACAATGTTGGCAGCTTGGATTTAAGACTGTGCACCCGAGGCCACGTGTTCATCAGAGCTCCTCCAGTGTCAGTAAGATATTTGCACTCTGGATACACACAGCTCACAAATGTGGCTCTTTTCACGTGGCAGACAGGGAGAGGTCTTCACAACGCCTGAGTCAGAGCTCTCCAGCAGCTACGCCGGAAACTTTGTGTGTCTGGATGGAATCGGTATGTGATTACATCAGATGGTGTGACGCGTTTCTTTGGTGGGCAACGTGAAACTCTCTGTAAAACCTTGTTGAGTTTAAAATAGGACAGCAAACATACGAAAACCTAAGCAAACCTGGAATATTTATTAACCTCCCTAATGCTTTCTGTTTATAATGAGGTGCATAAAGGTTTTGACTTAAATTACGACTTTAAAGTAATTTGAGAAGTCAAACTTATTACTTTTATAGGAATAAGTTTGACATGCTGGGAAAGACATTTTGAGTTTGAGCTTAAGAGAAGCAGGAAGCCGCGCTCTTTCCAAACGTAATAAAATTAGCTCACAACTCATTTTAGTTTGCTTAATTGTTTGCTTAATTAAAAGAATTTATAATAATACATGTTTTTTTACAGGTGGTTTCATGCCCATGCCAATTTTTCTTGGCTGGTGCACAGGCGACCTGGAGTCTGGTGTCATGGTGAGGTTGCCGGGCAGCTGCTGGCTGTAGCTTCATGTTTACCTTTCAGATAATTATTAAACTTTCCCTTTTGCCTTTTGTGTTGCCAGAGAAAAGAGAGTAAACACTTAAGTCTCTATATAAAACCATGAAAAATGGGGAAATGTTCCCGCTAAACTGGCCAGCTGCTGTCTGTAGCTCCACATTTACCATTCAGACAGGTTAGCAGTATTTAGGTCATTTAAAATGGTTAAAGTGTAGCCTTTTTTTTGCCTTATGAAACTCTGGAAAAACCCTGAAAAAGGGGGAATGGTTCGACCATATCTTCCTGACATGTGATCCTGTTCAGATAGAGACAGGCTAACCTGTTTTCAAAAAGCAGATGATAGGTTGCTCGGGTCAGTGGCCGTACGAAATTGAAGGTCCTATTCCTCCATTTTGACAAACACTCACACAAACAGGGACAGGCTACTTCCTGTGGCACAAGGGCACAAGATATGGCGATGGGACCCAAGGGTGGTTTTACATTGCATAACATGGAGCTGAATCATCGCTCACATACAACATCCCAGTGGCCTACTTGCATATCAGTTTATTTTGCCTTTAGCCTATTGTGACGTTGTGATGTAAATGCATCAGTGTGTGTGTGTGTGTGTCTGTGTGTGCGTGTGTGTGTAGTGTGTCACTCACTGGCCTTCTTCAAATCATAATTTGTGCTCATGTACGTAACACCCTCACACACACAAACACTACATTTCCTGACCTATTTCACAGAGCAGTGTGGGGCAGAGGCAGTGAGCTGGGATTGAATGGGTCATGGCAGGCAACATAACTCCCCCTCGAACAGCAGCCAGCCAAGCATGTCCAGCAGACGTGTGGTTTTCTCCCTCGCTCGGTGTTCTCTCGAAGGCTTCCTGCAGGCGTGTGCAAACCAGTGACACATCTCGCGGGGCAGCTTACATAAAACATATAGCTTTATTTGTGCTGATAGCCCAGTGACCAGTTATACCACATGCGTCTTTATACGTCATTGATTTGGTTTAATTTTAGATTTTCGAAATTGTGTTACCAAACATCCAGAAATCCCTAAAGGTAAGAACACATGTATTCGATTTATTTTTACAAATTAAAATCAAAGGACATAATCTGTAAGGGATGAAACTCAAAAAAAAATTATAAATAGCTTGCTGAGGGGACTTGAGACTCTTGGTTAACACCATGTCCAGCCATGCTGCAACCAGCTTAATCATTGATTAACAGCATTCCTGAGTGACTTATTCTTTATTCTAAGAAATTGGGATAATATCCGATTATTTTCAGGGTAACCGGCTTATGGCTGATCTTAATCAAATCATCCACACAGGTTTAAGTTTGAATTAAAATAAGGATTTGTATATGATTAGATCGGTCCATGCTTTTTTTTTTTAAACAAATTTTCTTCCACAAGAAGACCAAACTAAAAACACTCAATGGTTGCGAGAGCTGGATTGTGAAAAACAAACTGCACACTAGCAAACACTGATGTAATATTCAAAGCTGGGTCAGTTTAGCTCTATTGCACAATGAGTTGTTTTCTGCTTCGTTGGCCTCCCAAAGAGTTGCTCCTCTCCATTCAGTGATTTTCAGCTCACTGTAGCTGAGGTTTCTGCAGTGAGCGATGGTATTTGACATCTGCTCAGCAGGATGTTAACCGCACATCCTCTCTGTGAGGATGACCAGCTGAAACGACTGAAATATGAAATTCAGAGGTGTGACTGAGCATGCAGACACATGCGCACCCGTATATATATATATCAACGTCCACTCCTCGGCTCCATCCTCCTTACCCCATCCCTGGCTCTCCCTGTGCTGCTGACCTACATACTGCAGCATCCCAGTTACATAACCAGTCAGGGCTGTTGATCACCGCAGGCAGCGCAGGGCCAACAGCCCCTCCCTCTCTCTCCTGCGCACACACACACACACACACACACTCTTCGCCATGACCTACCAGTTTTCAGAAACGTCTTAGTTTTACAGGAAATCAATATTCCAGGTCACACCTGCATGACAGGTGGATTCAAATGGCTTGTGCTGGAACAATGTTGAGAGATTCCAACTTCACAAAACAGTCAACTGGTGCATATCGTGTTTCCTCAAAGGTGGCCTACACAAAAAGAAATACCACACCCAATTCCTAGCAAGCTGGTCAGATAAAATCATCAACAACAATGATAATAACACTAACAGTTTACAACCATAAACACGTCATGGAGCTTTCTATTACATAACTCGTATAGCTCTGACGTAAAGATCAATCTGTGTGTGCTTTTTAATATAAATATCAACCTGATGCAACGTCAAACTGATACAAGTGTGCGTCCGTGTGTGTGTGTGTGTGTGTCACTGACTTACTCCCTCATGCATCAACAAGATAGGGGCTTTTTTTTCGGAGTAGTTTGCTCAAGTTTACACTGTAGATGCATGTGACGTAATCCCCCCCCTGCTCTCCACTCTGAATACCTCTCTCTCTCTCTCTCTCTCTCTCTCTCTCTCTCTCTCTACTGCTCCTAACCCCTTCCCCTCCTCTCCGATACCTCCTCAGTGACCTACTTTTACTCTCCTGGCCTGTTTTCACAAGCCTCCGCACAACACAAAGGAGCTTTCACAGCTCAAAGAGAGAGAGAGAGAGAGGGAGAGAAAGAGAGTGAGGGAGAGAGAAAGAAAACAAGAGATAGTGAGAGGATAGTGAAAGGTGGGAAAGGTAAAAAGGTGTAGGAGAGAGAGGAAAGTGCAACACAAAACACTGCGGTTGTCTCAGGAATGCCACTTGTTCCGACTGCCTGGTGTGACATGGAGAGCAGGAGTGGAGGTTAGTGTGTGGTCAGCTGCTTCCAAACACCTTCATCCTTCTTGATCTGTAGCAGGAGTAAGCTCCTATCGCTTCACACTCAAAGTACGGTGCACGCATCTGAATTGTGTCACAGATTTGCACAACATGAAGCCCCCCCCCCCCCCCCCCAGGTGGTTTTATGCTTTCTTGCTTATTTATGTATCATTGTAGTTTCCAGAGTTGACATCCTGAGAATCTCATCAAGTTTGGGTGTTTCCTTCTCAAGCAGCAACACCCCTGCGTCTGATAGGCTCTCCTCCCCTTAATGACGCTTATGTAACCCGCGTCAGTGGCGAGCTCTGCCCATGCCAGCTTTCAGTTCCTATCAGCTATTGTTCCATTAACAGCAGGGTCAGAAGGAGGCTGCGTGCACTCTATAGTCTGACGCAGTTTTCTCCCAAGACAGTTGTGTAACTTGTTTTTTGCTTGATGCACTCTGATGCACGCTGTGATTTGTTTTTCTGCTTTTTATCCATCTAAGACCCTGGTTCATGGCATTGAGCAATAATGGACTCTCCAGACAAAGAGCAAAATAAAGCAACTTTGCTAATGTGGAACCACTTTCTGATGTAACACTGTGTTTTGTTTGTTTTTTTGCTGCTGGCCTTCTCTCTTCCAGTTAAGTATGAAAATGAAAAGTGGCCAGTTAGCAATTATTTCAGTTGATTAAAATCAAGATTATTTTAATTGCATCATGCATTTAGAACTTTAGTTCTTGTTTTCATTTGCTATTAAGTCAGTCAATGCTATTTTTCTCTTTTGTCCCTCTCTATCTGAGTTAACATCTTACAGACCCTTATCCCCCGCCCCTTGAGGACGAGCCTAAAATGAATAGAGTATATATCAGCAAATGAAGGCTCCATATGAATAATGGTATCTATAAAAAGGTATCTATCTATCTTGATATCTACATAAAGGTAACACTTGTGTGATACCTGTAGAGATGTACACATTGGTATAGATGTTAATGGCTCAGAGTAGATTTAGATAGAACACAAAAAAAAGTAAACATTTAAGTTCCGCTTTAAAGAAAGGTACAGTGTAAGAGTGAATGGGCCCTATAGGAAATCCTGCAGAATCAGCGAAGCAGAGAAAAGTTAAAGAGGTTTTAGTAGCTATATGAAAAGGAGTCCTCCCTAAATGGCTGTATTGGCCCCATCTATGCCTTTTGAGATTTCTTCCTTTAAAAATAATTTATTCTCACAATATTCATTTGACTGCCTGGCTCATAAATTTTAGATTTTTTTATATATTTATATCATCCCATGAATAGGCTATTGTGAGGAGACAGCCTGTTTGTAAAATATGAGGTTCACTTTGTCGTTTACATTGGAGTCATTTGTATTTTGTGAAATGTTCCACGACGTGAATATTCAGGCAGAGGTTTGGACAACAGATTTCCTACTGTGCTAAAATATCCCAGTCTGTGTATTGTTCCTATTTCAGTCCATTTCACAGAATCTCTGCCAACAGGCAGCAGGCTCCCAGTGATGACTGGGTGAACCACTGATGTGTTTTCTGGCTGTGTTGTCTCTCACTGAGCTGCACTAGCAGACTGAGATGTTGCTGTCTGTGGGTTGTGGATCAGCCACTTGGTCTCCTGCAACCGCCGAAAAAAAGCTAGTCTGGTTGCGAGTGTGTGCATCAGTTCTGAAAGCATTTCATAGGAGAGCCACTCAATAAGTACCAGAGAGACATTTGTAAATTCAACAACCTTTTTTTATTTTTTCGCCCCCATTTTGAATCTTTCACATTCCAAAATGAGTGTTTTTTTTCTGACCATTTTGCATATCCACGTGAAGTATAGCAATACATATTCACTTCTGGACACGCCTTATCGATTTTTTTGGCCTCCATTTTCGGAAAGCCTTTCGGCAAACAGCAAGGGTTATACAGTAACACGTAGTACAAATGGTAACTGGGGCAAAGGGCAGCGAGGGTTTAATACACAGCACAACCAGGAAGAGCATTGAGCAAAATGACACAACAGGAGGACATAAAAATACACATAATAAAAGCCAAAATGATAAAAGAATATAATAAGAAAAATAAGAAAATAACAATATTAATAAAATAATAATAAAATAATGACAGCAGTATACAAGAGATAGACAAATTTACATTTATACAAAGTGACCAAAGGCAGGCACCAGGAAGTGAAACAGTTACAGACGTGTGTGATCTACTGCAGCTACTGTAGCTAAAACAACTCAGTGCAGAGGTGAGTGGGGTCGTTTAGACATTGAGGGGACGAGGGACAACACAATAAAGAGGCACCTTATGAAGCGAGAGCAGCTTTGCTGGTTACGACCGGAGAGCCATTTCATTTATTAGGCAGGCGACGATCGTCTGGAAAATGAAGATTTATTGATTTCTGTTGAACGGCCTGCAAACGAGGCTCGCCTTGTGCTTGTCAGGTTTTGCCGACAGCAATGTGTGACTGCATAGCCTTGATTGATCCAAGAGTAACTGGCCATGACTTCTCTGACAGCTTTGAGTGTCAAAGAGCTTGGATCACCTGAACGAGGAGCCGGAGCTGAGTCAGAAACAACCCTTTTTTTTTTTTATAAGTTGTGGCTCATACTCAAAGTATTCTTTGAGTCATTTTCTAGACAAAGAGGGACTGTACACGGTGTCTCCACGAGAACAAACTGATCACTTTTAAGTCTACAACTCCCATTATCCCACATTTTTTTTTGTTTATTTTTTGCCACCTTTTTATTCTTAAAATATATTCCATATAGGCAAATTTATATGTCACAGTAATATACAATCTAAGTGCTTCAGAATGTAAGAGAACTTGCGTGCAGATGATGTGAGGGTTTGGGATCAAATGGTTCCGATGTTTTCGGAGGGAGGAAGAATGTCACTCTTTGCCAAAAAAGGAAGGATGTGTATCTTTGGTCAAAGGAATGTTCCCAGAATGCCACGGTAAATGCGGACCAGCCACCCAGGCAGCTTACAATAATGAATAATTGAATATTTGAATTTTCCACGAGAGAAATATCCCAGACTCCATCTCTGGAGAGTTTCATTCTTTCCCCTCCCTCATTGAGAGACTTGTTATTGTAAATTGAGAGATATGTGGGAGGTAGGAGAGAGTACAGAGAAGGGGAAGAGGTGACACAGTGAAACTTGATGGTGAAATCACATCCTAACTACACCTCACACAAACCACTGTCTTCATTTCTGTCTTGTAAGCTGGCGATGTGAGTCCGAGATGTAGTTGTCTTTCTGCTATAGACAACATAGAGCAGATGCTTGAGCTGCTCCCATTTGTCCTTATTCTCGCCTCTTATTACGCCCACCCCTCCCACTGCTGGATCCCTTTTTTAGTTCCTCCTTCTTAGCGTCCGTCCTCTCATTTACAGTCTTAACCACTTCTGCATACTCAGTGTCATTCTCTACCTCTTTGCTCTCCCCATTGGCATGGCTGCTATGAGGGTTGCTGGGTAGAGCTAAGTACGGGTGCTGGGGCAAGGTGGGAGAGGGGGATATGGAGATGGTGACTGGTCCCTCCATCTGGGCTCCTGCTGCCCCACTGGACAGTGCTCTGTACTTGAGACGGAGCTTGTGTGGCAGAGCAGTGGCTTTGACCTCAGCTTGGCACTCTCCATGAAAACTGGTCGCTCCAGCTGCCTTCTGGTGGTAGTGGCTGATGTCTGAGGAGGACGAGGAGGGTGACTCATCATCTGTGGAAGCCTCCTTGTCAGAGCTACGAGGGTCCCCATCACTGGAAGAGGTGTCCTTAGTGGAGGTCTCCTGGTAGAAACCATCAGCTCGGGGGCCCCCCTCGTAGGTGAGCACTGGGGGCTCTTCATCCAGTGTGTTGAGGTAGCCGTTGTGCTGCACAAAGGAGGACTTGCCCTCCTCAGTGTTGTGGGTCAGCTCAGGGGCAAAGGGGTTCTGGTGTCTTTCTGCCTGCTGACGACCACTCTCCTGACCCTGGTAGCTATAATGCTGCTGTAGGGCACTGGGATTGTACTTTTCCTGAGGCTCCTCTACCGACTCAGCATGACCATTGGTGTATTCATACTGAGGCGAGTCCATGGTCTTTGTCCTCTCTAGCTTCTCAGCGACCTCTGTGATGGTCAATGAGCAGTCAGAGAACTTGGAGGTTGAGGGTTGCTGGAAAAGCTGTGGCGGTCTGCTCTGCTGGACCTGCTGGCCATCTGACCTCTGGCTTTCCATGGGGTAACAGCCACTGCTGGAGCGGTACAAGATAACACTCCTCTGTGCAGAGGTGGCCTGGGGAGCTGGGCTGGAGGCATCCATGTGACACTGTTGCTGCTGCAGTTGGTGGTGTTGGTAGTCCATGGCACTTTCAGACAATGGGGTGCCCTGCTGGTGAGGAGAAACCAGAGCAGCGTGGCTGCCATGGTAAGCCCCGGTTGGCACTCCATTTGGTAACCCATTAGCGAGCCCATCTGGAATCTCGTTGCTTTCCAACCTGGCCATCTCCAAACTTGAGGGCTCCTCCTTTATGTTGTAGCCTATGGGTTCGGGGCTGTCCCTGGAGGAGCTGTCTGACAGGTCAGAGATGGAGCCATGGGGAGAGTATTTGTGGAGCATGGTGTGGCGCTCACCACGGCTCGACTGCTCAGGTTCAGAGGAGTCTGAATTTAGCATCACCTGCGACGCACTGGAGTATCCACTGCTTGAGAGGTAGGTGTTACTGTTTGGGGTGCTGCTCCCGTTGCTACCACTGTTGGCATTTGCAGCACTGTTGGAGATCTGCTGACTTTTCTCCATGTAGGAGGCTGTGCTAATGAGGCCAAAGCGTAACTTGAGCTGAAGGAGTTCCAGCTTGAGACGAACATTCTCCTCATTCAGCGCCATGACCCGGTTCTCGAGCACCATGTCATTAAGGCGACGCTTTTCTCTTGAGCGCTTGGCTGCTTCGTTGTTCTTCCTGCGTTTTTCCCAATAAGAAGCATCTTTCTTCTCATCAGAAATGAACTCCCGCTTGCGACGAGAAGTCAAAGAAGACTTGCTACCTTTAGATTGGCGACTGCCACGCCCTCCACTTTCAGGATCAGGGGATGGGAGGCTTCCGCTGTAGTTAGAAAAAGTGTCTACATCCATGGCATTCTTGTTGCTGGAGGATGGAAGGTGAAGATGGAGACTTTCCATTTTTTCCCAACTGGGGGCCAGAGATTGACTCTAGCAAAGGGAAAAGGTATGAGCCTCCTGCTGTGTTAATAATAAGTGTGATCTATGTCGCAGGATCAGCAAAGTTTCCGGATGAGGTATTTGTGCTCCTTGAAGAGATAGCCTCATTGATTTCTGTTAAGGATCTTTTTTTTTTTATCAAAATGTTCAGGTGTCCAAATTAGCCAGGAAGATTAAAAAGAGTTGGAACTCCACAAAAACCTCAGACATTGAACTAGTGTTGAGTACAAAGAACTTAAAAAAAAGTAACAAGTTGGGGTTTTGAGCAGAGAGTCTTCCAGTTGGCTTGCTGATTTGTTCAAAGCAGCTCCTGTGGCCTCACTAGAGGTGACCTTCAGCCGTACTAGGATGCCTGTCAGGCTGCTGCCCTCCTTCTCTAGGCGTCTTACACAGGATATAGGTCAGTCGGCTACTTTGTTGCTCCGTGAGGCTGTGGCTTTAGTGCTGAAGTTTGCTGACCACTACCTAGTTTAAGAAAAGAGACAGGAAGAGGAAGAGAAGGAGAGAGAATTGGATTAGCACTGGAGTATATAATGTGGTATATTTACATTTTAGTCAGGTCATATTAGGCTGTCACATCTGTAATGGCTCCGGTTCTGTTGTAAGTGTGACACTGTCTGGACTTACACAACACTGCAAGCTGCTTAGCCTTCTTATGTTGTGTCAACACCGTAGCTCTATGGGAGGCTTTGCCCAACCTACTGGTCTTGCGTCATAAAGTGAAAAACAAGCCAAGTGCAGATATGAGAGAATGCTGACAGCAGTCCGGTATTATGTAATAACTGGATCTGCACTTAGTTTAGACTTGATTCCTCACTGCACGGCATTACACAGTTGATATGCAGTAATTAATAACACAACATTACACTGAGCCCCGGAGTGCATTACAAACATCAAAACATATTTTAATGACGCACGAACGAACGCAACACACACACACACTGCAGTAATCTAGGTCACTGGGTCTGTGTGTAACAAGGACTCCTCTGGTGTCACTTTTCATTTGCAACAGTGGAATTGTCAACCCTGGCAAATTGTAGGGCAAAAAGGTGACCTACACTCACTATTTATTTACTATAACTCTTCATGTAAAGATGAAGTTAGGCGTGAGGAGATTGAGAGGAATTTTGGGAAGTTGCTGATGAAAAACAAACAGTCCCTGGTCCCGGTTCATGGCACCATTTCTGTCATGTCCTATGATGAAGTGTGGAAACTTTGACCAGACATGGCGCAAGCAGAGAAGACAGAGACCTGAACAAATAATCTCCCCCTACAGTTCCTGGGATTTAAACTGTCATGGCAAGAGGGCAAAAGAACAGCCGAAAATCACCACCAGAGAAGTGTTTGTGCTCCGGGGAAACTAAACTTACAAACCACTCAATTACGTAACACCAGAGTCAATGCCTAACAACTATTTAATCTAGTGAACGTCTTCTCTAGACCGCGTAGATAACCCTGTTAGATAATCTCATATAAAAAAACAAAAACATTTTGACTTTGAAATAGTTTGGCTACGGCTAAGAATCATTGCGTAACTATAAACCCATGCCTATGATATTGTAGCTCAGGGGATACATAGGGTGGGTGCTATTCTGCAGATTGAGTTTTCTTGTGAGGGGCAAAGCATGAGTTCCTCCCTCTCTTGTTTGTCTCCTTTTCTTGAAGGACCAGGGTGAAGCAATGCTGAAAAGACGGGGACTTGGACGCAACCACCAACAGATGTGGAAAAATGTAGGGTCAGCCCCCATTTCTCCCCCCAACACCGAATAAATTTCATAAAGACTGGCAGGAGAGGGAGGGGGTGAGAAACAAAGGCGGGCGGGAAGGAAGCACACATACGTCTGCGCTGTCCCACTGACCTAGAAACGGCGCTAAGCGGTAAACACTCCTCCTGTCTTTGACGGTGCGCCATAAAATAGGTCAGTGGAACTGCATGGGAGGGAGGGCAGGAGAGGGAAAGAGAGTATTAGAGTGCACGCTAAAAATAGAGCGACAGACAGAGGTGAGGGAGGGAGGAAGCATAGGAGCGATGGGGTGACGGGAGGTATTCGTCGGGTGGAGGTGAGAGGAATTTTACACAAACTGTGGCAGGGGGAATAAGAAAGAGTGGGAAAATAGACACTAACTTGAATACTCCATCTGCCCAAAAATCGGATTATGACAGCCCCAGTGATTTTTCATGCAAGATTAATTCCCGTTCACTCTGGAAACCCTGCGCCGCCCAATGCAGAGCGTAACTACATGAACCGGTGGCTGATGAAAAACCATGGCGAGAGACGGGGAGATGGCATTGACGTCAGAGCACACACCCATCTCTGCAGCCAAATTCACACAAAACAGGCTCTCTCTCTCTCAGGACTGCATGGGGAGGGGCTGCTGTTGTTGCTCATAGCGTACGTGCTCTGAATTTCTCTTGTGGCGGAGCAGGGCTTGTGTAAATCATGTATATTACATAGCAGCAGAAGCTACAGGTCTCTGGCTGCGAATGCCTCAACTCTCCCCTTGTTCTCTCTCCTCTCTGTGTTTTGTTCCCTGACTGAAAGAGAGAATAGACACTGGGCAAGGTACACCGTGTAATTGGCTCTTTGTGTGGAGGTTGATTTCCCATTAGAAAGGGATGATTCCCTGCAGCTACTGTACAACACTGGGTCTCTGTGGTTTTCTCACTAAACGCAGTGAGGGAAGTAGTTCCCGGGCACTTGCAGCTCGAGGAGGAATGCCTCACCTCTGACCTCCTCTGAGGCAAGTGTGAGTAAAACGCAAGGCATCCTCTTCCCCTCCTCCATCTTTTAAGTGATCCAACACCACACACGTGGAAGGGGCCCCTGCAAGGAGCCTCCATTTTGCCCAAAGACAAAAACGAGGAGGCTATAATCCAGACATACCAGGTTAGTTAGTGAGACCTCCCTGACTGTGTGTTGTTTAGCACTTCCTCACAGGGAATACATGACTAAAAGCACTTCAACTTGTAGTGAACTTACAGATAAATGCACTTTTCTGGGAAAAGGTTTTGACTTTATCTTGAAATGTACTCATCAGTAAATATTAGCTATTTAATCATTTTAAACTTACTTGTTCAATTGGAAACATGTGATCCTTTTCACTTAAATCTGAATTCCAACATCTTCACATCTTTACCAACAAGTCAATGGTTTTACCGGCTTACACTCAGCAGATACAAAAAGATTAAAAAAAAAAAAATCTAACACATTGACTCACTGTCAGTCAAGTGGGAGAACTGGGCAAATAGCTAGAGTTACTAAACCCTGCATGGGTATGTGGACTTGGATTCCTCAGAGCGACAGACAGAGAGGACAAAGTAGTCCACGCCTTACCCCGAATACCCCATGCGTCTCATTACCCAGAAACCCGTTTGACCTACATTCAGGGAGCTGGCTGGGACAGAGCAATGCAGACGCCCCTGAAAACCAGACCAGCTGGCAGCGGGGCGGACTAAGGGCTCACCAGAACTATGCCTGCCCTTCGCCACACAGGAGTTTCCACACATTGCATCACATCCTGGATGTTCCCTTGCTGTTCTAATTTCACAACAAAGGCCCTGGCAAAGCCCATGCTGGGATCTTGGGAGGCAACCTTTCTTTGTGTGCCCAAAACAGGAAACACTGTTACATCTGGTTTAGCCTCACTTCTGCTTTTTTTTTTCCTTCTCCCATGTTTTTTATAGAGCAGAAAAGACTGAGCAAGTTAAAAATAGCTCGCATACACTGTGCAGCTGTGTCACCTCACGGGTAGAAGCGTGGCAATAAAATCCTCTCTCTCCCCTCCGAAATAAGTGTGTGGTGTTACTGTGGGTATGGAGGGGTGGGAAGGAAGCACAGGGTGTGAACGGGAATCAATTACTGGCCTCGCTGTCCCAGGAGAGAGCTGCAGTTTATGGCTTCTCCCTGCTGTGCCTGGTTATGTCATAGTCTCCAACTCCCTGAAAGCGAGGCTCTGTGCTTTACTCAACACACCTCAGGACAAAAAAAAAAAAATGTCCATCCACTGACTCACACAACAGAAATCAGACATCGTGTGCTAATGTTCTACTTTCAACATGTATTACAGTGATGTAACCTGAAAGCGGTGATGATGGACACATGTGGGGGAACAGGGGGTTTAATGGAGACATGGACATGTTCAGTTGATCCAGTTTCCCCCTACATTATCTACTACAAATAATAAAAAATTATAATAAAGGATTCTTAAAATATGATGCTGTTTGCCATCTTTTATGTATATTATATATTGGCTTCAATTATCTTAAATCAATTTTTTTTTACAAATTTTGCTCAAATGTGTCCTAAAATAATACATCGAATTGAAAGTCAAAAGAAGCCGTGGTGCTTCCATCAGATGTAGAGATTCCTTTAAAAATCTCTGCAATAATAGAAAACACCATACACGTACATACATAGCGCAGCAGACCACGTGCACGAGCTAAAATAAACCACGGTGTGTCTGCATTAACCAGACAACGCGGCTGCCGCTCTCATTCCCTGGAAAACCCCGGCATGGAGGAAATCACGTCGCCTTGACATTGAGCTCACAATGTGGAGGGTGGCCAGCCGCCCGTGTTCCACCGCTGCCTCGTGTTCCGAGGAGAAAACAAAGGAGGAGAACGCGACAGCGGCGGAGGAGCCGCTCCGCACATTTCCCTGTCATCCCACACAAAGCGGCCGCGAACGTCTCAAAGTCACGGGCGGAGGCGCGAGGTCCGCCGGTTACGGCTCAGCCCGGAGAGCCGCAAAGTGAACACCAGAGCATCATGTCCTCATGTCCACACACACACACACACGTTCAAGCACACAGCACATTGTGTAGAGGATACAAAGAAAACACAACAGGGCTGAGAGTGCAGCGGCTCGCCTCACACGTACCTCGGAGGAGAAGAAAGAAAAGATTCCCCGACACAAAGCTGTCTGGCTCCTGCTTCCTCGTCTGCTTGTTCCCCTCTGCCGCCTTTTCCCCCTCTTCTTCTCCTTACAGGAAACCTCCCGAAAAGCAAAACGGAGGAAAAAAATGGAAGACAAACAAGTTTGCGCTCCTGTGTGTGCTGGGCTCCGTCAGTGGGTGGGCTGGCCGCGGTGTGAGTCTCTGCTGGCTCGGGCTGCCTGTGCGCTGTGTGCCGCCGGACTCTTTGCTCCAGTTCCCCGGCTCCCTTTCTAGAAATATGTGTTAGTAGGTCAGCGGTTGCATAACAGCTCTTATGCTGCCTAGTCACGTTTTTGTCCTCTGTCTCTCCTCGCGACGCCCTCTCTCGATCTACCTCTCTCCTCTAGCTATCTCCCTCTCTCTCTTCCTCTGTGTGTGTGTGTGCGTGCTTTCTCTCCACCTTCATCCCTGAGCTGAAGTTCACAACACGCACATGGATGCGTTCTGCACCGTTTTAGCGAGGCGTCCATTGATGGCATGTAACAGCCTGCCCTTGAACGGAGACTCCGTGTCAGCGATCCTATTTGTCTCTCATCGTGTATTTTTATCTCGTGATCATTTACGTTTATTGATGCAAAATCACAATTATTTATTTCTTTAATTCATTCATCCCGATAATGACCTTTGTGAATTAAAACCATGAAAAGCATAGACCCTACACAGTGGGGACATTTTTAGAAAGTGAGGACATTTTTAGAAAGGGGACTTTTTTGGAAAGTAAGGACATTTTTGGAGAGTGAGGACATTTTGCCCGGTCCTCGCTTTTTCAATGGACTGTTTGTGGGTTAAGACTCGTTTCAAAATGTTAGAATGAGGTTTAGGTTAGGGTTAGGCATTCAGTTTGGATGGTTTTGGTTAGGGTAAGGGGCTAGGGAAGGAATTATGTCACTGAGTGTCCTCAGATGGAACTACAATGTGAGTGTGTAACAATGCAGCTATGCCATAATATATTAGCATAAAAACTGTTCTCATTTGTCTTAGATCATGGCCAGCTACAGATCGCTGTGCTCATCAACTAAATGTCCACAGACCTGGGGCATGCTAGCAGTGGTCATATTCTTTCCAGGTACTTTTACCTTACACTTGATTTCTGATGAATACTTTGCATTTTTTACAGTTATTTCACACAAATAGTAGGTAGTTACAAGCCTCACCTTGATTAACTACAGTATACATTTTTTGTTTAATGTAGTTGTACATACGTTTTAATTGTACAATTATCAGGTACAAGGCAATTTGCTGGTTAACTTTTACTTCGGATACTTAACGTGCTATTTGCTGATAACCTTTCTGTTAGCTTTAGTACGATGGTTAAGGCAGGACAGTTACTGGTAAGTCAAAACCAGAGGGTGTGCTGTGTGTATGCAAATATTATAAAGCACCCTAAAGGGATGGTTCAGTGAAAAATGTAAATTCACTCATAATCTACTCAGCAATATAACGGTGGAGGGATGGGTGAGGTGTTAGAGTCCACAAAACACTTCTGGAGTCTCAGGGGTAAACAGCATTGCAGCCGAATCAGATACAATTGAAGTCAATGGTGACCCCTTCTCAGACGTAATATAACAATACAACATAACATTCCTCCATATTGCTCCTGTGGTGTCGTCCAAGTGTCTGCAAGCCCCGACAATCATATTCGACTTGAAACAGCTTTGTTTACACCAAGGTTTAAGCCTTAGTGTCCTCAGATGACCTCCTCGGAAACACAGCACACACTCTCACCCAATGGCACCAGCTAGCATCGCCACTTCCGGTAATGGACTTTTAGGCTTAAACTTGATCAAACATGAATGTCGGGGCTTGTGGACACTTGGTCAACACCACATGAGCAGCATGGAGGCATTTAAAAAATTGTTATGTCTGAAGAAGAGGTCACATTGGTTGAAAAACAGTTTACCCCTGAGACTCCTCAAGTGTTCCGTTGACTCAAACACTTCACCCACGCCTCCATCGGCATAGTGTTGAGTAGGTAATGGTTGCATTTAATTTTTTCGGTGAACCTTCCCTTTAAGGCAAATGTACAATTGGGGATATTTGGCTATATACAGAATAAACCCAGTGCTTCTAAATCCACCACAGCATAGAGATACGATTTGAGCTTGATGTTTTAAATGTTCTTTAAATTGTTGCATATTGCTATTTCTTTCTAAAGCGCAAAATATCGCAAAGTACAAGCAACAACACATCTGCTCTTGTTCTTCATTATATTTACAACAGTTTTGTTTGATACTCTTGCATAGATATAATCTTTGCATATTGTTTTTATTCCAGCATTATTATTATTATTATAAGCAGGTTATAAGACTATAACTCTTCCAGCCCTCGTGTTTTGAGAAAATTACATAAACATCCTATATCACTACCCTGACACTGTTACATATATTATAAAGTGTATAATGTTTTTTAAATTGTTTTGTTGGTGGAGAAACATTTTGGTGTAGACCCGGATCAGGGGGTGGATCCATACAAATTTGTATCACTCGATATTGCAATCAATTCTGAGATAGGAGGTGTATGAAAATTGTACCTTGATTTCCCAGGGAATAATTTATGGAAGCACGCCTTTCTAGTTTATTCTATTATGTTTATGCCTCATACACCTACTGTGAATTCATCCTGATGGCCTTCAGATTCTTTCTGTAGGATCAGAGTCACGTTTGCACTGGCAGACAGCAGAGGATATGATTGTATAAACATATGCTATTGTTATATTGAATTATTTGGATTATTTGTCCTGCTTAAAATAAACATCAATTTCATTATGTATTCATTTTGCCATGGTCAGTGTTAAGATTTTCATCAATCGATTATTGTTTATATAAATAATTTCCATTTTGCCAAGAAACCTTGATGAGAAATTGACAATCAAATCACTCTGATATAAAATAATATAATAATAAAACATCAGTACATCATTTCCATTATCTTTCAGGATTTAGCCATTTCATCTTCTTTGTTTTTGTTTATCAACACAGGCAAAGGAAGAGCATCATCTGCTCTGGAGCTTTTCTATTTATTATCCCACATTGCCTGTTGTCCTCAGATCCACCATACTTCATGTGCGGTTACGTCAGCCCTGTTTTGTATCAAGCACACATCCACCTCCAACCCATTCTCTCCCTGACATCCCTTCCCCCTCCTTGTCTCTGTAAACACACACACACACACCATCACCCCCCCCCCCTCCCCCCCATTAGACTATGTTGGGGGAAACGGCGGCCTTGAACTTGTCTACCTCCTCCCCCCACCATATCTATGCTGGAACCACCAACCCCCAACGCGCTGCTCCATCGCCGCATGCAGCTGCCTCTGCATGCAGGCATTCCCTTGGCAACTGTGGTGGTGCCTGCCTAGCAACTGAAAGGCTCTCGCACGTTCCTATGTGGTAGGGGGGGGGGGTTGCAGACTGGGCTGGATGGAGGTTGATCACAGACAAAAGATCTTACAAACACGTTGTTGTTGCTGTTGTTGTTGTTTTGGAGGCGGAGAGAAACGAGGCCGTGGCTTGGAGAACGTGTCTCTGCCGCAGCACATGTCTGCTGTTACCTGTTCTACCTCCCACTCAAACATCACTATCTATTTGCTTTGGTCACACAATTGTAATTCCCAAAGCTCCGGCCTCCTGCATCAACCCTGCATTGAGAAAGAAACGAGTTATATGAATGTGGAAGTGCTCTGCTTCAAACACAATGTAGCACTACAGAAATCACAATGGAGGAGATGACCTCTGTAGTAACACGGCTGGGAATGAATGACTGAATGAATGAGTCAGTGATCAGTGCAGATAAAGGCACTTGGCGCCACCTGGTGCTGATGCAAAAAATAGAGTCCCATAGATGAAACTATTCAAAGTGAATAACAAAATTCACTCGAATAAATCATTTTCATACTAAAATGCATTATTCAGTGTTTACTGCAGTTTTTCCACTGCTCTGAGAATCTATGTGCGGTACCGTTCTGTCTCCAGATGTTAATGTAGTCTGAACCTGCACTCTTCACTCCGATTTGGGCCAATCACTCTCCACCGCAGCTACTTGGGGCCTATAAATAGCTTTCTACTGCTGACGTGGAAGATGCGTCATGCAGAGTAATCTCACTCCTCTCCCTTTCTCCCTGGCACTCTCAGTGCCACTGCCCACCCCCCCCCTTTTTTTTTTCAATGACCTTAGTCGAGGCCAAGGTGGCGTTAGCATTTAGCAGGATTTATTAACGAGAGGAAGGACATACATGAAATTCTAAAGATATCACTTCAGCTGTCAAAGAAAACTGTGATACCATTCATGCTGTTGAGCAGTGCACCTCCTCTCCCTGGTGCAATAACTCACATCGTTCCCTCTGCCCCGCTGCGCAGAGTCTGTGATGTAACACAAACTGCAGTTGAAACATGCTCAGAATGCATGTTACCTTTAGAACAAATACAACATTATTATTTTGGTATATTGAAATAATACAAAAATTCAGTAGATTCATGGACAAAATACTTTTATTTTCAAATACAGTTACAATGCTGAACAGTGATGATGACAGTGATTTCTATATGTACCTTGCAGTCATAAATGGGAGGCAGATATAGCGAAGAGCACAAAACTACAGTAAACTCCAAAGCGTCATATGTATCACATATTATAATGTATCATGTTACACTCAACATAACTCTCTTTGAAAAGGTTGAACAACGGTATGTTTGTGTTGACAGAAACTTTGACATGTTCAAATGTGTGTGGAACATGATGAGACTGAGGTTCGGTTTGCATGCTTAATATTTAACATTCGTTTTACTGCTGTCTGTCAAATCGCTGGAGTTCAGCCTGATCCAATGAATCACACATGAATCCCCTTTAGTTCTTCAGTCGTCAAGCATTATGTTAAAAGATGTCTCTCCTGGTTGTGGTGTGCTGATCGTCACAGAACAAACAGATCACTAAACTGAATTGTTACAGAGAAACAGGTGGGGATGTAAACACACTCTGTCATTGTATGTTCAAGCAGTGGTGGGTTGTTCCAGATAGCTGATTGTTTGTACTATGTGAGCTGGGACATGTCCGTTAGCATTGATTTGCCTCCGATCTTCCGCTGTTCGGGTTTTAAGTGACCTTGGAGATCAGCTGCTGAGAGAAGAGCCGTTTGAGCTGAGCCACTTCCTGAGACAGGCAGCTGATCTGCGACCTGAGACTGACGTCCTCAGTCGTATGCTTAGTGTCCCGGGAGTTCTGCAAAGAGGAGGAGTTATAATACCCAGAGGACAGAGCCTGATGCTTCTGCCCGTGTCCACCACCAGCCTCCTCCCTCGACCACGGGGCCTGACTCGCTGCCCGACTGTCCCACGCTGCCTGCTGGTGGCTCCTCACCTGCATGTTTGGCCCCACCGTCACTACATGGGGTTCGCTGTGTCTGTGATCAGAGGAAGGAGACATCTCCCCTACGTCACTGTTGACACCGGAACATTTGAAGCGGAGCTTGTGCGGGAGACTCCTTAACCCCTCATGGGAGTCTTGTTTGTTTACATACTGCCCCTCCACGGGACATATGTGGGAGTCATAGCCCGGCTGCTCCTCGGCCACCTGCCTCGGTGAAGGCTCGACACGTTCACTCAACGTGTCGTCAAAGAACACAGGGCTGCCCATGTTTGAGCTACTTGAGGTGGAAACACCGGAATCCTCGGACACACAGTGACCTGACAGTGGCCCGCTCACCCTCGGCCCATAGATGGACGCCTGCTCCTGAGGCTGGGAGGGGATTAGGTGGGTGCTGGGACTTTGCTGTGTGTTGAGGTATGAAGGTCCATCGTTGTGAGGTTGGTAGTAATTTGTTGTAGTGGGTGGTGGGCGTGCACAGAGGGGAACAGAGAGGGGCAGGATGCTCACATCAGACGGATCCTTGACCAGACCAAAGCGAAACTTCAGGGCCAACAGCTCTGCCCTCAGGCGAGCGTTCTCCTCCAGCAGACCCAGGACCCTCCTCTCCAGCACCATGTCATTGGCCCGCCGCCTCTCTCTGGACCTCTTGGCAGCCTCATTGTTTTTTCTTCTCTTGTCCCAATAGCCGTCGTCTTTCTTCTCGCTGGGGATGAACTCCCGTTTGCGGCGTATGTTATTGCTGCCGTCTTCATCGCAGCTGCTGCCAGCCTTAGATTCAGCGCTCTCTTTGTGCTTGAGCAAAAAGGTGCGACCCAGGAGGCTTCGTGCTCGCTGGCTCGTGGAGGTCAGGATGGAAACGGCTTCATCGGTGAAGGACCCACACGCCTCACCCAGACGTCTGGACTCAAGACCCTCCTCACCCTGAAGTGAGGGCACCAAAAGGTCCTGGATGATGGCTCCAACGGGCTGACCCATCATGTTCAAAAAACACCTCAGGAAGCTCCAGGGTCTGTCAGGAGCTCACTGACGGCTGGATGTTCAGTGAAACACACGATAATGGCACCACCTAGTGTTGAAGAAACATAAATACATATGATGAGGAATTGTTTATAATGTTGTAAAACATTTTATTAACATATTGCATCTGTATTTACATTGAAAGACTAATAAAAAATTAATAAAAAAACTAAATATTACATAGATATTTATATTGTACTTGAGAGGAATAAAGGGGCTTTCATATATATTCATTATTTAGATTTTTTGATATCGAAACTGTAATTTCAACAGTTAATGTTCAATATAACATATTTAAATCAATGAATGTGCTGTTTAAAAACATTGAAAGAGTAATTTATAGTATATTTTTGAAGATTAAGTTTCAAAAAAGTTTCAGAAAAGTCAGTGAAAGAATAGAAAAGTTTCGATTATCTTAAATTTTCCTTTTTATAAATAGTTTAGGAGTCAGTGCTCATAACGTTAACCCGGCATTTACACTTAACTCTACCGAGATTTAAACTCAAATCTACTTCATAAATAGATGACGGATCAGCTTGTTGGTTTGTTGTTGATGTGGACAAAACATGAGTTCACTCACATATAGGATGATACCTCTTATAGATCTAGACAATATTACACTTTCAATACTACACACAACATAGTGCAAAAGATTGAAACTATGGACTCTCTTGATTAAAGCCGGGGTCAGTGAAGTGAAACTACAGAGGAGACGATACTTACAGTCAAACAGGAGCTGGGCTGTGTGAGGAGAAGCTCGGGTCCTGTCGCGGAGGAGACATGTGGAGCTCCACAGCTCGTCTGGATGTTTCTGCTCCTCGCCAAACTCAGCTCCGCATCACTGTGTCGCTCCTTCCCTCAGCTCATCGGTTCAGATCGGGTCGGATCCTCACCCTGGCTGACCCCTCCTCCTCCCTCCTCCTCCTCCTCCTCCCTCCTCCCTCCTCCTCCTCTAACAGGACTCAGTAAAACCAGAGCGGAGATTTAACAGCAACAAACCTGAGCTGCTTTCACACTCGTCCCATAAAAGCTATATATATTTATTTGTAGATATTATACTGTGGCAATCGAAGTATGAACTAGAGCAAGATGAAAAATAAATTTCAAATCAAAGGCCGTGATAAAAATAAAATAAAAGGGGCCACATGAGAATATATCTAAAAATAAAATAACTTATTTAAATGTATGTAATAAGCGCACACAGCTGTTGTCTACTGCTGACTCATACTGATGTTTACACCAGCTGTGACACATTACATTAGGGTACTAGAATAAACCATTTGACTCTATAATCATTCAAAACATTGCAAGACACAGAGAAAACACAAAGAAGAAACAATAAAATCAAGACCAAAAGTAATAACCTCCTATATAAACATTCGAATAAATACAGTTAATATTTTTTTATTTTGTAATCAAAACAACTGGAGGTAAAATAGGTTAGATTAGAAACTTCAATTGATAAGAATGAGTTAAACTTTCTCTTTTGTGTTTAAAGATGGACAACATGACATCTGCCAGAAAGTGAAGGCAATGTAGCTTAATCACGCCCTAGTGGCTGCCTGCAGAGTAGGTCATAAACCCTGCCTCCTCCGTGTTAGCAGGTGGGACATGGGCCAAACTTAAAGTAAATCTCAAATAAATTTATTTGATATAACCATAACATTTCTCATTTTAGGTAGTTCCTATCACATTCATGTGCGTTCAATGTGTTTCGCTAAGTATTGTAATGGTTTAATTTTTATTATTTATCTTATCGTATTTAATTTATACATTTATTTTGATTCTCAACGTCTTTTTATTCATTTTAAAATGCTTATTTTTTTGTTTTGTCTTATGTTGTTTCTCACCCCGGACACATTGCCAGTGTACCACAGGGCTGACCGACAAACCATCACTGTCACACAGTCAACCTATGCCAGGAAAAATCCTCAAGGCCACGAAAACATGTAAACACTTCATATTAAGACCCTGCTAGAGCCAATCTATCAAGTAAATATTCAAATATTTTACAAAATAAGTGAAAACATGGACCTGTTGGTGGTCAACGTCAGTAGGATTCATCCTCTGGTGATCATGAACAATGATGATTTAGATGTTTCATTTGGGACGAGGTGGTGGACACACAAACAGACCAAGAGTGTCATCCTGGGAATCCTGCCCAGCACCTGCATGGGTCACCAGAACACAGCCATACAAGGCCCTGCATGTGACCACACGTCCTTCATCGAAGATTTTATTCATGCAGCTGTACCTGGAAGTGTGACTTTAGGTTTTCGTTTGGCCGATTGCAAGAGTTACACGTTACCTGGTAAACTTGTTCTGCATCAAACAGGGGAAGAAATCCTATAAAGCTCCAACGTGTTACACACGTGCACACACACGCGCGCAGGTCATACTGATCTTCTTAAATTGCACAATATGTTTGACTTAGTTTAACAGTTTGAACTGGGTCATGAATATCCAGAAATCTATCTATCATAAGAGGTTTACCATTTTAATTGGTAACATCCCACCTTTCTGCTCTAACCCACAGAACATCGAGTCTGTTTAAGTTGTGTATTTCAAGTAGAGAAGTAATATTTCCTGTGATTTAATAATGAGAGGATCGTTGCTGATCCATTTCAAAACCTGCAACGCCCACAGGTTTGGGTTTTCTACCTCATTTTATTTTTTTACATCACTGCGTTCGATTAGATCATACAGTTATCAAAGCAAGTGTGCACAGTCATCATAGTGGCCTGAGTTGTCCTCATCTGCTCTTTGCAGTTCAAGGTAACACAAATACACTGAAGTGTGTGTTTGTACATGCTGTCTTTGTATCCTGACATAAAAAAACATATGGTTGTGTATTTTGTTTCCCACACACAAAGAACAATAGCTTTTTCAGTGCTTGTTGGCTTTAGTGTGTAGGAACAAAATCAACCAATTCCTGTGTAAAGGCACCCGAGAGTCAATCTATAAACTATATAACCAAGTATTGTAAATGTAAAGGCAGCTGTCTGCAGAGGGTGAGCCGCTCGGCTGCCGGGAGATAGTGTGAATGGAAAAGAGAGTTGTTATGCAATAGACCAAGACAGAGAGCATGTGAGGACTACGCTGTGATGTAAGTTCAGCTGGGGTGAGGCTGCTCAGAAAAAAGGAACATTGTTCCACGAGCGGCCCGCTGCACTGTGACACTTCCTCCCCGCACATGGAAACGTTCCAAACAGGACCTCTCTGTGTCAATTTCAGCATTTTCTTCCAAACAAGACAACAATTAACTTCTCATTCTTTCCTCTCTGTATGTCCTCTCTGAACCGTTCACCAAGAACAATGACACTATTGCCCCGTTGCTCTGACCTTGACAGATCCATACACAGACTCTTAGAGGAGGTCCTTGGTGAAGTTCTGAGAAAAGACAACTGTATTGTCCTGAGGTTCAGCTGAATGAGCTGGCAATGAATTGAAAATTATGATTTCAGTTCGTTCCCTTCATTTGATCTGTTGTTATTTATATCGACCGCTTATAGATTTTTGCTGAAAAAGAACTATATGGCTGATAATTTTTTCATCATCCAATAATTTTCATTATTTCAATACATTTTTCATCTGTTTCCAGTATAGACTTAGTCTTTGATTTCTCTATTGAGTGTCATTGTAATGACACAATATCTGATACTTCTTGAGAAATATTTTTTTCCACAATTTGCCTATTAGCAGTAAATGCTATAAAGTTCATGCTCGTGGAAAGGAAAATAGTTTTGCAGAATTTTTTTGTCATAAATCCAAATTAACAAAACTGTTGACGTGACAATGTCCTTGTATGTCAGGGAATCAAAGTTATTACAATTCATTCTGACGTAAATAAGAGAGTGAGTTGAAGAAAATTTCACCTGTATTATGTTCAAATGAATGAGTCACAATAATTGTTTAGATTGTAGTGTAATGTTTTTGATTGGTAGTCTTCATTAGTCTACCTTGAGATTTCATTTTGCGAATATAATTTTTTTTAAATCCTGGAAAAAAGCATAAATGCATAACTTCTAATGGGATCTACTAATAGTCTACTTACTGTTCTTTAATGATTGATAAATACAACTTAAAGAAAACAAAGTCTAGTGTCCCAGGGGCAGCACAGGAACTCTGTCAAGGCGTTTTCCATGATTGGTTGAAGTCTAAGGTTCTCTGGTATAGTATGTGTGTGCATGAGGACTTTTTATACTGACCCACCTTTGAACAATATAACTCTTACCCTGAGTGACTCTAACCGTGTCCCCATCTATTGTTCTGAAGGTTGGTGCTGTAAAAGACCAACAATTGCTACATCACTGGACATGCTTCACTGCTGATGTGTTCACTCTGCACTATTATATAACTGAAATATTGTGCAAAATATGAAAGAAGCACTGTTTGTGTGTGTGTGCACGCGCGTGTGTGTGTATAATGAAACATAAGTTGAATAAAGCGAACACATCGACACATGTAAACTAGAGAGTTTTCTGTAGCTGCGTCCCGATCCGTCTCCTCACGAAAAAACAGGGCTATTCTGGTAATCTGCCATGTTTTTAACCCATTATCTTTTACTGCCATGAACATGCATTTCAAATGTTTACCTCCAAGAGAGCTACTTGCGTCATGTTTATGTGATAAAAACTAGTTTTTAGGAGCTGGAAAACTACCGGTAATCCACTAAAGTGAGCTTTTGTTATATGATTCTGCAGGTTGTGTGTTTTTTTGGTTTCTTCCTCTGACTCCAGACTACAGACGGACAGTTACCAAAAATAATAATAACTGCTAAAATGAATGCAACCATTGACCTTTTTTTTTATCCCTTTAGCACCGTGAAGCTATTTCTTTTTATTTGTTTGTTTACTTGTTTCTTTTTTGGCTTCTTTCTTTGTTTAACACGTAATATACACTTTCATGTCAATGTCTTCAACTTATTTCACAGATCTAAACGTGGTGTTAATGTTCCAGGAAGCACACATGCATCAACAAAGTCAGGGTAGAAGACAATAAGAGGATAGGACTGGATGTTCAAAAACAAAACAAATCATAGATTTTTCTATATATAATGCCGATCAGGCCAGTTCACTTCCAACTATTTTTAAGACCAACCAGTATCTGCAGAGTTTGCAAATTCACATGATCAGTCTCTCATTATCATTTATTTATCTTTGTTGTTTTAGATGTATATATCGTATTACACCCTGGAGGATATCTACACCTCAGAGTACAGCGAAGGTTAATGTCCAGGGCAGAATGTATCTGTGTGTGTCTGACTGTTAAGACTTGGTTTCAGACTTATTTTGGGAAATAGGGTTAGTGTTGAAGTTATTGTTGTGGTATTTATGTTAGACGAGTTGTGTGCTCAAAGACAAATGTTAAAGTCAATTTATCATTTAGCAGGAGAACTATTCTGTCTGTTCAACATGTTGTTTAATCTCTTCTGAGGAGATTTATCAAGTCAGGGATAATAACTCAAAGACGTCAGTTTCCAAATTGAGTTTGAGATTTAGATTTAGTTTGGACTTTAGATTTTGAAAAAAGAAACTCAAGAGGAGCTGGAAAGACGTTGGCATTTACCAGGCAGGCTCCAACACTTTGATAATTGATTAAATGTTATATGAAACAGTGTTTGTATTAAATCACAGACATTCCTATATCAGGTTAAGATAAGGGTTTTTCATTTTGAATGCATGTTCTCAGAGAAGCTCTTAATGTCTGTATGTGTGTATGCTTCATTATAGCCCAAAATAACGAAGCCACAGAGTAATTGACTGTCTCTGGCCGACAGTGGCCTTGTTTGACTTTGTGTCTGTGTGCGTGTGTGTGTGTGTATGTGTGTGTGTGTGTGTGTAAACTCAAGTTCAAATCAGGAGAACCATCCCACCCGCCCCCTCTCCTCCCTTCCCTCCCTCCCTCCCTCCTTTTTCCGTTCCTCGATCCACTTGGACTCACAATCCCCCGTCAACAGTCTCAGTGCTGCAGCGGCTTTCACCACTTTAATCCTCATCCTGTTCTCGGACATCAGGCCAGGAAGCCCATTACGTGAGGTTGTGCAATAGCAGACAAACAGTGCAGTCAATAGTTCTGCACATGCACACAAAACCTGTCATCAATATACATTGAATTAGATGAGAGAAAGAGAGCGAGAGAGGAAAGAGAGAGAGAGACAGACAGAGCGCGTTGTGCTGGGCAAGTTTATCTGCATTTAGAAATACTTATCTCTCCTCACACATGGAGGGTTGCCAGTTTGGCTCCATATACGTGAATGTGTAACCGCCACAAAACTCAAATGAAGATAGATGTCTGTGTTAGGTATCCCTGCTGTTCTAAAGTAGAGGGGCTTAATAATGCAGAGAAAATCCATTTATAGATGCTCACTGGAGAGGCAGGGCTGCTGAAATATTAATGCTACAACATTCTCTTCACTCGCTGTTGTCTGAGACTGTGTTTCGCTGTGATGTTTTTGTGTTGTTTTAAAACCTGTTATAACTTCAGTCATTGTTTCAATATTGAGCCATATGTCCCACTAGTGCAGTGCCCGTTCTAAACCTGCCTGTTCTCTTTAATGCTCCTGAGCTACTTTAGATTTATTCCTTGTCATAAGTGAGGCCTCGTCAAACAGTTCTACAAGGTACTGACACTTTTTGTTGTTTGTGTGCTTGACGTTGTGAGCGTGAGTTTTCTTTATACAAAGTCTATAGTTCAGGGGGAGATAGAAAACCTTGTGTTCATCCTGTTTTTCATCAAATGAAACAGAATTGGCCTCATTACTGTTTACGCGCGTGGTTTATTTATGAGTTTGAATCTTTTACTTAAATGGTGTTATTCTTTTATACATTTCGTTTCGGCTATTTCACAGGTCTGGAAAGAAATCAAAACAACCTTCAGACCTAAATTCACGAATTTTCAAAAAAAAGCTCTGTAGTTCAGCTTGATATAAAGCAATGCAGCGACAAAACGAATGTTGTCTTTTTACTTTGTATTTTTGAGGAGGTTATTGAATGCTGTTGCCATGACGGTGATCAGCACCAATGATACCTGTAAATGTCCCTGTTTTGGTAAAATAAGAACACAAATCATCCAAAACTTCACTTTTTGAACCAGTTGTCGGCCGTGCTGCAGTTTATCAGAGAGCGTAGAAGAAGACTTGTTCAGCTCGGTCTGCAGACTGACCTCGCACTGCCCCGCCCCCACTCACTGCTACAGAGCCCTGGTCATATGTTTATTCCAGATTTTATTAATATTGAACTATCGCGTGTCCAAATCTTACCAAATTTGACCCTGCCCTGCCGCTTGCCATTAAAGAATTATGCACAGTTCACTATGCATTCCACATACAGACAGACTTTTCTGGAATAAGTTGGAAAATGCATTGATACGAATGTTACATTTTTTTTTCAAATGTTTTCTCTTCAACGAGCACAGATCAAATTTGCTTCAGACCACACAGAGTTCAAAGAAAACTACAAACAAGGAACGGGTTATCCGTGCGGCAACTGGTAAATGAGGAAATTACATAATTTAACAGCACGAGTTATGGGGTTATGTTTTATCACATTTTGACTTCTTGGCAGCGTTTATTGAAGTTCTAAATGCTTGACATTGACGAACTGTGTCATTTTTATTGTGTTATTATTATTGTTTTCATTAGGAGAAGGAATGACCACTGTTTAATCTCCGCCAACGTTCCCTTTCAGCTTCCAGCAAACATGTGTCCTGAAATGCCCTCTCTATGGGGTGAAACACAAACACACACACACAACCACACACACACACAAACACACACACACACACACACACACACACACACACACACATTCACACACACACACACTGATTAAGCTGCATTTCTCCAAAAGAAGAAAACAAGAATGAGAGGGGGAATTTAATTACACGTCCTCAAGTAAACCTTCTCCTCAGATCTTCAGCATTCAAGCTTTCCTCTGTGTATCATATGCTGATGAAATGTGGATGTGCTGGTGACAGGAAGAGGGAAGTTTTTCTCTCTAATATAGCAAATTAAGTGGTTTAATGAGTGTTTTCCAATAGTACTTTTTACATTATGCCAATGGGACTTACAGAAAATGAAACATACAACTCCACGGATCCACTGTCATTTGCTAAAAGAGCCCAAAACATGCAAACATATTACATAAGTGCTATTATTCATAGCACATCCTATTCAGACTTAAGCCTCATTATTATAATGACATTTTTTAGCCTTTGACTTGTTAAAGTGCTGCTGCAATCTGGTCACAACACAATATTTTTCCAGGTAAACATTTCAAGTCATGCTGCAGGGTGTGTTCTGCAGCCTGTTAACACTCGAGTCATGCCCTGAATGCATAATTCCTGCATAATATCCTCTTTAGAAGTATGGCATGATGTAACCGAGAAGCGGAAGAAACCAGAAAGTGGAAGAGTGGAAGAGTGGAAGAGGAGAGGGGATTGGTTTAGTTCAGTTGGAGTGTTTGTTCTTTTTCGGGGCAGTGCAGGTCAGCACTCTGCCTCTGTCCCCGTGTCACCTCTGAATCCCAAATCACGTACTTTTGAACACTGTGCTAAAATAAACCCATTCTGCAGATGGAGCCTCATGACTCTCTCTGCTGTGGATTTATCCTCTGATGTGGAGCGCCTCGCAGTGCAACCGCAGGCCCAGTGGAAAACAGATAACTGACCAAGGAGTATGTCTGTAGCATCAGAATTACCAGGATTAATTAATGTGTGTGTGTGTGTATGTGTGCGTGTGTGTGTGTGTGTGTGTGTGTGTGTGTGTGTGTGTGTGTGTGTGTGTGTGTGTGTGTGTGTATGTGTGGCCCAGATGATACTAATGATGAGGGGACATAAATCTGTTAATACACAGAGGCCATGATGTGAATTATTGGACTTTAATGTGAAAAGGTGTTTTAAGGTTAAAGCTAAATTAGTTAAAAGGTCAGGATTAGGAAAGTAGTAACCGGTTAAGTAAGTGTCCAGGAAATCAAAGGACGTCATTGATTGGAGACAAGACCGTTTGTGTGTGTGTGTGTGTGTATGTGTGTGTGTGTGTGTGTGTGTGTGTGTGTGTCTCATGTTGTCCTGGATGAGCAGGTTTAATTGCAGTGCCAAACACAGATTATTCACTATGACTCTAAAGCAGTCCTAAAATACCAGTGGGCCAAGTATAGAATACAGCAAATTAAACCATTAAACCTTCTACAGCTCTAAATATATTACTGTACAAGCTGTTACAACGATCTAAACCTTTGCAACACATACTCCATAAATAGCCTCTCTCTATATATATAAAAAGTGCATGTGCATGAACACGTGCTGGCAATGTTGTTGTCTTAAATTTATTGGGAGCTCCATAACATGATGACGGCCTCCATCATCTGACATAATCAGGATGAATCAGAAAAAACTGCGTTACATAAACAGATTCTCATTCTAATCTCGTCCTCACCCATTTTAGAAACACTGCAGATGCGGTTGCCTGCTCACACTGTCGCTGCCTCCAGGCACCAGTGCCTTTTACAGAAGACTGCCACCTCAAGTCCAAAGGCTGACATTACACTTAGCGACTGCATATTTTTAGATTCATTCAGTATACGATTTAAGGATTTTAGAATGGATTTGGATTCTGCTCGAGGGCAGTTTAAAGCATTACAGGCCTTTATTGGAACTATAACAAAGATAAAAACATTTAAAACACTTTAAAGCACTCTGAGAATAGAAAAAACATTGTACAACAATATAATACCTTCTGTTGATATAAAAGATTGTGTTAATAAATATGTTGCTCATTTTTAGATTATAATAGGCAACTGCAAAAGATGCATATTGTTTACAGATTTGAAAATGAGAAAGAAATACAAGCACACTTGTTTTTTTAAATAAAAAATCCCTGAAACAGACAAATCAAAAACTTAGATGACAGAAAAATACACAACCATGCATGGACTGTACAATCATATACTTACATTTACAATCATTATTACCATAATGGTGGTAGCAGAGTGAGCCGTGACTTCCTACTGGATACACTATGATAACCTATGTCACGTATATTATTTTGGTATATATGTTGTTAGTGTTTAAGTCTGCTGGTGTCTACGTGCACATAGTGTGTACAGTGTTTGTCCACGTGGCTCTGGTGAGAACGGATGTCTTTGTGGTGGCGTTATTATTAGATTTATAGTTTCAGGGTTATCTGGAGGTGAAGCTGCATGTTGCAGCTGAATCCCCCTCACCTCACCCTCCCCTTCCAAACACAACAGAGAACCTGTGGCAGCCTGCAGTTGGCATTAGAACTCGAAAGATGTTTATCTAGTTTGGACGACTGTAAAAAACATGTTGTCCTTTTAGGATAAAGAAAACAACAGTTACATTTTAATGAAACACACTACTGAATTACATTAATAGGATTATTTCACAATCAATTTATGCCAATAGATTCCTTTCACCTAAATCTTACACACTGGACCTTTAAAGTATGGGGAAGTCATTACACCAGTAAGGGTCCCCAATTTCTTATTCTTTACTTGACTTGTCTGAGTAATAAATCTGACTTCAAGTGATATAACCTAGACTTAATAATAAATAAACCTTGGCTGATTTCTACGATGCTCCCAGGGGGCGAGGGTTCCCCACAGAAACACTTGCGTGTATGTGACCATTGTCTAATGCACCTGATTAGCTGGTGGCATCCAGGTCGAACTAAAGGAAATGTAGACCTCTCATGGTAATTTTGCTGCATAAATTATGACTCTTTTCATGACTCTGAAGAAATTGTTGTGATGTAATGGTCCGTTTTGTAAGCACAGGATATCAAATCGTATTTAAAAAAAAAAAAGGGAATCTTAAATCTGAAATTTGCACTTTGAACCAAACGTGGATGAGTAATCGATTTTAAATCAAAATCAAACCCCTGTTTGTGTGTGTGTGTGTGTGTGTGTGTGCGTGCGTGTGGGCTTCAAGTGTGTCTCTTCATGTGCAGAGCCAGGTGGTCGGAGCGGGAGAAGGCCCTCTGACACAGCAGACACTCGTAGGGTTTCTGGCCCGTGTGCTTACGGTAGTGACGCGTCAGCTCATCAGAGCGGGCGAATTTCCAGTTGCATCCCTCCCATGAACATTGGTAGGGCTTTTCCCCTGATCAATACACACACACAAAAAAAAATGGTAACCATCAAACAAATGCGTTAAATCCTATCTTGTGTTCAAACACATTTTCTTGTGGGTGTTACCTGTGTGCGTGCGAAGGTGAGCCTTGAGGTGGGAGCTCTTGGTGTAGGTCTTGCTGCAGCCGGGGTATTCACAGCTGTGGATGGCGGGCCTCTTCTTCCCTGTGGCCCTCCGACCACGCTTCCCCTCCACCCCAGCAGGGGGCAGCTGGGCTCCCACCAGCAGGGGTTGCTGGTGATGGGGCAGATGACCGCTGGCTTGGCTGTGGGTGTAGTCACAGTAAAGGTTGCCGTTGTGGCTGTAGCCGGGCATGTAGCTGTAGTGTTGAGGGTCAGTGGTCACAGCTTGAGAGGAGATGAACCTGCTGTCAGGGTAGGTCACCATGGACGGGTGCTGCTGGGAATAGTAGGGGTTATAGTCCCATGATGAGGCCTTACTGTGGTTTCCACGGCCTCCTTGCAGGAAGCCAAACTGATCTACGTTAGCCAGACTGGGAGCGGAAGTCCGACCTGTTTGTGTCTCACTGTAATGGTGGTATAGCTCTGGATGGTGTGTTGTGGTTGGATCAGGGGACAGGAGCTCTGCCACAAAGCTGCCGCTGCTCACCTGCACACACTCCTGACCTGGCTGCTCCTTAAACGTGGCCACCTCTTGGCAGGCCATGTGTGGGTTGAGCAGCCGCTGATCACAGTTCTCCAGAGAAGGGTTGAATTCAGGAGAAGGGTTGCTCCAGTCAGACAGCAGGAACTCGATGTCCCAAGATGCTCGGCTGTCGTCGTCTAGGAGCTCCTCTGTCATCTGCTTGGAGACCTGCAACTGCTCGGAGATGCTGGGTCTGTTACTGAGAGAGTCCAGAGGCAGAGGGCCGCCCTCAGACTTCCACACCTAGATGTTTGCAGAGAGGAGCAGGAGACAGGTTCATATTTCTACAAATCTATCTTTAAACAATGCTCGCTTATGTTCATAGCAAGGGATTGTTCCTGCTGCCCAAAGCAGATGTGAAGACATCCTTCCCCCACAGCTATTAGTACTTCTAGTACCACATTTCTAATTTGTTACTACTTTGTTCTAATTTACAATTTCTCCACAAAGGAAACATTGTCTGTAGAGACATAGAGGGAGGATTTATGATTGTCTTGATTTGTCTACCTCAGATTGCTGAAGCCTTATATTCAGATTCCTTTTTGCACATTACAACATCACCGTCACTACTTTAGGAAGGGTTTCCTTTGCAGCCAGTGTGTTGGCCACAGCAGTGACCAATGCTGACTTTTGTACAAAGCAATTTACAAGTGCATTCTAGTTCCACAGGAAGAAGAGCTAGATCTAATCAAAAGCTCTATGTGAATTACCCCCAAACAACTGAAAACCAGTCCGGTCCTACAGAACAAATGCAAAGTCTCTCCTCTAACACGTTAAAACACAGGGGTACATACATGAGACATGCTTGTCACAAGGTGTAAAAGCTCATATCACAAGTTCAACTTAACAGCTTAAGACAACCAAAAAGTAATTATTAACTCTAATTGAATCAATTGTTTGTGAACTGGCCATCACAAGATAAAACTTCAATGTCACCAAGTAGAGCACGTACCTTCAACACAAAGCCCAACAGGCCACTCATGAAACAACGTCTAACTTCACCAGATCAGAATGAACCCACTTATTACACACTAATTTAAAAATCCTACGAAACTGACACAGACAGAAACATAACCTCCTTGGCTGAGGAAAGAAACATATTGTGTATGATATTGATTTGTATTCATTGTTTTGGCTCTTTAACCAAGTGAGCAGTATGAACTCAGATGTTCCTGTGTGGGACCCGGACACACGCACTTCTTACTTACTTTCATGTTGTCGCTGCTGGAGTGAGCGAGGCTGGAGAAGGAGCTGATTGACGGGAGCACAGCCTGGGTAACTGCCATCAAGCACTTTGATATGACAACAACTCTTTTTCCTTCCTGTTCTTTTTCTACTTGACCCTCAGCTAACAGAAAGACAGAGCGTGCCGCCCAGGCCTCTCTTCCCCCTCACGGTCCAGTCCAAGCTAAAAGGCCTCACAAACTGTTTCCCCCTCTCTCCATCCCTCCCCTGATATCTCTCCCTCCTTGGCCTTGTCTATCTCTGTCAGCTGTGAGTCTTATTTCGAATCTCTGGTTTTCACGTAGGTTTTGACCGTTAAGGAGGTGGAGCGTAAAAGCGTGGGCTTCACAGCTGGTTGCTTTTCTTTATGACTGAAGATTGTTCATTTACATCACCAACCAACTCATCTATCTCATCTCAACTCACTGTCTTCCTGTTCTGCGGTATTCAGAGCAAAAAGGCAAATCTGAAGAAAAAAAAAACAACGAGCACCAATGTTGGTGTTCATGGAGAAACACAGAGAGATATTGTGCTTATTAAACTTTTCTGAGGTAAACAAGATTCAACATTTGCTGAAATGTGGATTGACTGAGCTGAGAAATAATATAAAAAATTAAAGCACATTTAATAATGTGATTTAATCATAATAATAATTGATGTAGCACATTTTAAATAACCGTTGACTTAAAACAAAAATGTAGATATACCTAAACAGAGAATAAATAGAAAAAACAAAAGCATTAAAGCAAACATCATAAGTAATTGTGATTTCTAATATTGCACAATTATATGAGAATACATCAAATGAACTGTCACCACTGCAGACTGATGCAGTCCTCACTGTTTTTCATTCACAAGTAAACAGGTTGCTCAGGCCATTATCAGATGACTGCTCTATCTGAGACTGCATGCTTTGGCACAGGCTGCACAGAGAGAGCGTTGGACCAAGTGAGCTGAAGTGTGTGGACACTTTAAACCAACGTGATGTGAGAAACATCAACACAAACATGAATGTGAATAAATGTAAAGTTCGTCCAGGCAGTGATCAGAGATGGTTGTTCACTATTAAATAGCTGATTAAAGACACATCACAAACAAACAAGTAGAGCTGCAGACTCTCATGAGCTAACACCAGCTTTTAGTACGTTTCATGATTCTGGTTCAGAGAATCATTCATCGATCCATTCCTGCTGATAGTTTGAATATGCTTCACACGCACATGCCAACACAGATCAGTTCCTGTCTTCCCGTTGCGGCTTCTGAGAAGACCTGTGTGTGAAAGGTGATTATATTCTAGCTGCTGTTTATCTGTTGACGCGGGGCAGAGGCAGGCTGCTGTCTTCTCACAGATAATAGACCTCTGACTGCTGCTCCCCCCCGATGACCAATCCACCGCTGATAAACACGCTCTGTCACTGAGAGCAGCTTCTTAGAGCTGCTGCTGCTGCTGCTGGTGGAAACCTTCACATCAGAGCTTTCTTATGTTCTAAAGCACAAATTCATCCAATGTCCGTTTTTTTCTTTTGCAAGAGGAGAATGGCTGTGTTTTTAAAGAAAAAAGAAATCTGCGTTGTATGTAGTCTTATGCAATTTATTGGGAATGTAAGTGGTCAAAGAAATAGCTCATAAATATTCATGATATAATAATGATAAACAATTTGCTTTTATATGTAAGAGGCAATATCTATAACATGGCAATTAACAATTAATACATAATATGAATCATTTAAAAAACTGGGATAAAACAGGATGACAATTGAGGCTACTTTTACAGTTCAGGACTATTCCCAGTTCATTGTGAGCAGCTGCTCAGTATATTAAACAACTACTTATACTTGTTTTAATCACCTCATTTCCATACAGTATTTTATTCAACAAATATGATTTACATAAACATTTATGTTTGGTGTAGTGATATAACTTTTTCCAATGATCCCTGTGGTGGAATAAGACCTTTGACAAATGAAAGTAAAGGATGACATTACAGTTTAGATTAAACACTTTACTTGTCTAGTTCATCTGATAGCATTAGACTAACACACTCCTGTCATGATAGTTCCTTCTAGTCCGCTTTCATGGTATATCTGACAAACCATTTTTTTTCATTATCAGGAGGTTACTCCAACATAATAGATGTTATTTGATATCAATGATGTTACAATACATCAATGGTAATAACTGGTGAGGTGTCATATCAAGTATAATGTGAGATTAGACTTGTAGGCACCTATTGCATTGCATATTAACCAAAAATCTTCTAATGCTTGGTTTTAATATTTTCATTTGTGTCATCTTTCTCATTTTAATTTGGTCTCGTTTTTATGTATGTCTTTTTATTCCAGTGTATTTTGTTAAGCGCTTTGAATCATGGTAAGATACATGCTATAAAAATAAAGTTTTATTATAAATCCTTCTTGGGCGCCATCTAGTTGTCATATGGTATCACTGCGCCTCCATCTTTGCAAACAATATCAAGTGAATGTGAAATATAACATATAAAAAACAAAATCAGTTTGTAGAATGTGCCATTAATAAAGGCTATCCTTTTATAAAATGAATTATCTGAAGATCCAATCATTATCATAGTTGTCATTGTGTTGGCTGCACAGGTTGTTGGTTGTTGGTTGCCATAGCAGCAGCACTCAGTGGCACCGCAGAAGAAGCAGGTGTTTGAGTTCCGGAGTTTGTCCGCGGATAACAACAAACAACACCACGTGTTTCAGTGAGTTCTTCCTGTGTTGTGTCCACTTGTAGTTCTTATTACACCAGGTTCATATTTATTTTATCGATATAACGTTGTGCTGCATTAGCCACAGAGCTTTTAGCTAGCTTCACCGAGAACAGCAGTGTGTTCATTCTTCAAACGACGTACCCTCAGGGATTGTGGGTAATGTGTCTCTGTTGCAGATGGAGGCCTCCTCACACAGCAGAGGTGGGAGGGGCCTGTGGAATAAGCCCAGGGTCACCGCGTACAGCAAGCAGACCCAGGACATGCTGAGATGTGAGATGATGATGATGATGATGATGATGATGATGATGATGATGATGATGATGCACTTCATGCTCAGTATGAATGGGATGTACACAGATAGAGGAGATCACTGTGTGTGTGTGTGTGTGTGTGTGTGTGTGTACGTTGAAGTGTTCACCACTCTACTGTGTTGTGTATTCCTCATCATGCTGTATTCCCATTGCTCAGTGATGATGCAGGAGTCCAAACTCACCAACCTTCAGAGAAAGCACATCAATGAAAGTCTAAGGAGTAAGTTTAAAGCTTTCAAGTGTTTTTAACTCAAGTATGATAATCAAGTTTAGATATTTCATATGTTCTTAAATATTTTAATCTGGTATAAGTGCGCAATACTGTGTTAACTACTTTATCTATATTGCAACAATCAGCATATGAGATAATGAAAACAACATAATCACACGTGGTTTAAAGGTATAATAATAATAATACTGCTACTACTACTAATAATAATAAAAGGGACTCTAGAATGGTCAAGGCTAAATTCAATCAAGCTGCACCAAATTGATCTCATAGATATCAGTTCCTTCAATGTTTTGGGATTTTTTTCTAGCAAGATCCACTATTTATTCTCGGAAAGAAAGATGAAAATGCTACAAAACATTAGTTTTTTTTTTTACTCTCCCTCCATAGATGGAACATCTTTGCCACTGCCCCCTGACCCCAAATTGCTACCTTCTCCCCCTAAGCCGAAAACCAGTAAATCTGTCCAGAGATGCCTGCCAGGCCGACCTCAAAGACGCAGTGCAGAAGCTTGCTGTTCTGGGAACAGCTACTCCAGAGAAAAGTTCTGCCCCACTGTTACCAGTACGTTTACTGGTTCTGCACATTTGTGTTTTGACAGGCCTATATTGCACTACGAACTACATCTATTTTAATTTCTGCATCCTGAGAAACATTCTCTCTTTGTTTTTTCACTCTGAATCCAGGGGACTTAGAGAAAGAGAAGAGGAGGCTTCAGAATATAATGGCAACAGGAGAAGAAGAGCCCACATCTGCACCATCCCCAAATGTTCCAACATGCTGGACCCCAGAGGTGGAGGAGGGAAACCAGTATCAGGAGGGTGAGAGTGATTCTGCTAAGTACTGATTGCTCATGTAAACATTTCTAGCGTCATCATGTTTATGGTGTGATCCATCATAAGACTGTCTGTTGAAATTTAATTCAGTTTAACTTAATAAATCCACAGCCCTTCCATCAGTCTAATATGAACCTGTGTTTGTGTAGTACTGGATGAGATAGAGGAAAGACGACAGTTTCTGGCAGATATGGCCTCTCTTGGTCAGGAGAAGCAGTACATCCATATCATCAACACGGAAATATCACAGGTAAATATGCAATTTGCATTGAAGATTCTATTATATTAAAATGTCATGCAGTGCTGTATTTTGAAAAGTTCTTGTAACTTCTTAAATATTCAGAATCATATAAACAAATCTAGAAAGCTCTCAGAAAATACACACCTCCGCCCAAGGTCCAACAGCCAAGTTAAATTCAAGTTTCACACACTCATAGATATCAGCTCTTTAAATGGGCCGGATTTTACAATGTTAAGGAAAGTTTAAAATATTCTAGATCCCTCACTCATGCCACGTCCTTCCACCATGTTTCATAGAAATATGTAAAATGTTTTTTTTATGCGTCATCCTGCTAACCATCACACAAAAGCCGATGAAAACCTCTTTGGAAGAGATTGATATCAGTTGCTGCAGGACAAATCAATAGCACTGCAGAAAGTTCAGATTCTGTCTGTACTGAAATAGAATTCATTATCTCTGATATACAATTGCACTGAATCCTGTCTCTGTGTCACAACGAATCCAGAAAATCCGAGAGCTGGAAATACTGGACAAGTGCCGCCAAGACATCCGCTTGGAAAGAGCAGACAACGTGGACTCGGAGGAGGCGACAGCAGAGAGGACTGACCTCTGACTCTTCACTCTTATTCCTAAAATTACTTTGAAATCAAATGCAAGCAATAAAACAGCAATATCTGTCAACACAAGCCCCTGAATCGAGTTGATTCTGAAAGGGATGCATGATGACAGAGAGGTTAGAGCTCTGTTCTGTGCTTCAGCGACAAAGAGAAGGAAGAATTTAACTTGAAACATACATTAGTTTAACTTATTTTATTTCTCTGCCTTCCAGTGTCAGTATTTCATATGATCCTGCTGCTGCTGCTTGGGGACATTGTATAGAGCTGCAGAATGACTTGGTTTCAGCTGTAGAGGAAGACAGACTCAAAGCAGAGATAGTCATACTAGAGTTCAACCATTTAAAATGGAGGACAGACAGACAGACAATCTAAACGACAAAACAGGGACAGCAAGCAGTAAACAATACGGGCATTTACATGAGTTGCAACAATGAAGCTAATCAAATACATGGCACCTGTACAAAATGTCAGTATTCAAACTGGTCTTATCCACTTTTAAGGCAAAAACACAGAAACACACAGAAAGGCATCGTAAAATATAAATTAATGATTGCATATTCTGGTTTTCCCCCCAAAAGGTTAAATCTGTTTTGTAGAGTTTTTAAAAGCCAAGTATCTGCCTTCTCTAATATTCATAATTGTGTGTATGACCTTCCATATTAATAAAACTGTCAGTTATAGCATACTTTATTTAAAGCTGTCCTCTACAACTAGCATTGTCCAAATCCGTCAGACTTTTTAATCCCAGTTTAGTTTCCAATCGCAAACATTCATTAAAGTATGTGTCTCAATTCATCCATGTGTTGCATGATGTGCATTTACACACATGACAGAATCACTGAAGGAGCTAAAAACAAGGAAACTACAAACAACCATACTATAGCAGCTAGAGGAGCTAAGGTATTACAAATGAAGATCAAGGATAGATGTAAAATTTCCTTTCACTAGTACCACAGGCTGAAACAAGACACAACATAAAACTTTCTTAGATCTCTCATCTTATCGACTGGTGCAGAGGATTTTTTTTATTTTATTTCAAAAGCATGGTCTTTCAGTTTGAAATCAAGACTTATTGATTTCATGTTCAGATTTTGTGATGCTTTCCCTTAAAACACTGCGCTCTCACTCCAATAGCCCCTGCTTGTGCTTAGATTTGCTCTGCTTGTTCTCAAACTGTGAGCTTGCATTCCACTATCCTGTGCTCCAGCTTCACACTGCTTCTCTGTTGGTCACATTTTCCCATAACATACTGGAGGGGAAAAAGAAACAGGGCGGTGTCTCATATTTTTTAATAGTTGCTAGCAACAGTTTTCCCATTCTGAATTTCTTTTTGCCGCTCAATGTTCACCAAGGGATCCACTCGACTCCTGCTCTATGAGGCTGTCGTCTTTTCCTCTTCAAGCACATCAACAGGGACCACCCGAATGGAGCTCTCAAACATGTAAAGCCAGCACATCCATAATGAGGGCGCGATCATTTCATTTGTTCATTTTAACAAAATCTCAAAGTAGATGTTTTAGGTGAAGCAGCAGGAGGAGAAGAGCTGGAAAGTGCAAGAGTGCAAGCATAGCGTGTTAAACACAAGCACAGCTAATCTCAGCACAGGGTAATTTGAGTGCAAGCACAAGGTGTTGAGTTACAAAAGTTGAATGTGAAATGAATAAGGCCTGCTCCTAAACTGAAAGTCCACACTCTTGAATGAAGATTGGAAAAAAAACTAAACAAAAGAGGAGACGGGTAATGAACATGAGCAATTAAGATGAGATTAAAAACATTAAAAACTCATGAGTAGCAGAGATAAAATCACATCCCACTGACTTCCTCCAAGGTCTCACAGTTGCTGTGCAATGCAGGAAAAGTGAAGCGAGAACATACAAGTCATCCTCGTCATTTAGAAACTTCACTAGCTTGAAAGGTCAGAGAGCTGAGACTCGCTCGTGTCAGCTCTTAAAGCACTTGAGTTTTTCATACTGTCGGTTTTAACACAAAGGCAAAAGACAATCGTTACTGGTCAGACGTTTTTGGAGAAGCATCAAGTAAGAGGAGCAGGGGTGAGTTCTGAGTTGCACTTAAAAGTCATTAATAAAATAACACGGTTATTAAAGGACACGTCGTCTCTTTTTCTTGGCTCTTCTCACATCCTGTTTTATTTTCCTCATGTCCTGTTGGAGGGTAGGGTGAGGACTGTCCTCCGCTGTTCAGCTCTTCTCCTTGCGAGGGCTGTGGCTATTGCCTGGTTCTCCTTTATGGCTCAGCCGCTTCAGAACCTTAATGGGTTTGAACTTTGATCCTTTTTTCTTGTGGTGCGGCTGCTGCTCACCTTCGGGTTCCTTGTGAAAGTCTGATGAGGAGGAAAATAAGAAAATAAACCGGATTAAACCTCACATAAGTAAGGGATGGGGGACAAAAAGGAGTGAGATGCAACTTGTAAGTGTTTTATTCAGCGACCACATTCATCTATGTTATCTTTCATCTGCTAAAAATGGAAATAACTTATTCCTACCTTTCTTCTTCAGCATGGCCTCCATTAGTTTATCCTCCTCTTCATCCCTGTGACAGAGCAAATATTAAATCACTGGTAGCTACAAACATCAACATTCTGTAAATCCTGGGTCAGAATAACTAGCAGTTAGTGATCACCTCTGCCTGTCCTCGTCCATGTTGTTTACGATTTGGTTGCGCTGTTCAATGATGGTGACCAGCTCGGACATTAGCTCCTCGTCCCGGCTCTTGTCCTCCTCAGTCCAGTCTTTCTCTGAGGAACAAAGGGAAGTTGATGGATTATTTGTGGCCTACTAATGTGAATGCCCTGATCAGAGATAGGTTTTAGTGAACACATGTTGAAACATTTTCCCTTTAAGTTTCTTTTGGTGCAGATTTAAGAGTTAAGTGGAGAAGTGTGTTATTTGCTATGCATCACTAATAACAAACAGGTAATGAATCTGGTTATCCATGTAGCACTCTTCACATGACGAGGCCAAACATACCTGGTTTGTTGAGAAGACACCTCAGCTCATACTCCACATCAGCCTGCCTCTCCTCCAGGTTCTGCTGCTTGGCCCTGCACACACCATACAAACTGTTAGAAACTCGTATCTTACACTATACTACTTTCAACCTGCTTTCTGCAAAGTAAAGAATAACAGAAACAACGACAACAATTAATATTGTGCAATGTAATAAGAAAATGACAACATTTTAAATTTATCTTCATATTTCAATATCATTTATCCTTAGATATCCGGATTTGTGCCAAGCAAGAATCCAACTTGCCCGGCTCTAAGCTATTTCCTTTTGTCCGAACCACAGGGATTCGGACCTGTCAGGGCGAGGGAGGAACTGCTGGCAGCTATGGGCTTGTCTTGTTCTACATGATCATATTTCCTATTATTATTTAACACAATTAATTACAACCACTGAATCCCATCTTACTCATTAATTAAAAAGCTATTCTTAATTTAAGTGACTGATGATGTGAAGTAATCCATTTTGCATGTATTGCCATATTTTGGGTCAGGTAAAGAATGTTCAACATTGGCCTCTCTCTGCAGCCTGAAACTTACGTGTAGACCAGCTCTGCTTCTCGTCGGACTAAAAGGTGTTTCTCATGGATCAGAGTGAACCAGTCCACCAGCAGGCACTCCTCATCCTCATCTGATATCACAACAAAGGAAAAAAAAAACAAAATGTCTTATATTTTCATTATTATTATTTAAAAGTTCAGGAATCTTGGCTTTTTATATTTTCAGTAATGTTTCAATATTAAATCTAAATGAGTCAAAGGACTCTCTTAAAAGTGAGGTCATACCGTTGGGGTTGTCCCTCAGCTTCTTCTCCAGCTCCACTCCCCTCTGCTCCAGCTCATCCAGCTGTTTCTCCAGCTGCGTCATCTCTCCGTGGATGTCCTCCACTGGGATGAACTGATCACTCTGCACCTGGAGGGATGTTTGAATGAGACCGACCATTTACTTCTTCTGTGTTTGATGCAGAACTTTCTATTTTATTTCAATAATAAAACTGAATATGTATATATTAATGTTAGACAAACAAGACTCTGTCTAGATTCTGTCTTTGGTTTTTGTACTTTGCGTTTGATTAGTGGGAAGCCGTGACCAGGGGCCGGGGGTCTTGCAGGACGAGAGCCTTTTGGTGGTTTGGTTTTAGATTTAGCAGGCGAGGGAGAAGCTTTCCTGTTGAAAGGGTTCTCTTTACAAATCCGCTAAAATGAGAGGAGAAACACGGGTGGATTTATATTAGGTGCAAAGTATTTTGAATAATATAACTTTATTTAGAGGTGATCCTATTACCTTGCTGTGTGACGGTGTGGCTCCGGAGGCCAGTGGGCTGGGGGTCGTTGAGGGTCGTGGTGGAGGGGCTCCAGCCCCTTTGGTCCCTGTACTGCGACTGGTCTGTGGGGTGGCTGGAGCTGAGCTGGCATTTGAAATCATAGGAGCAGGGTACGGGCTGGGAGAGGGATGAAGCAGGTGTTCGTCTGTGGAGGAGGAAGGCAAGTCCGAGGGGTCGCATGGTGAGCAAATGGAAGGCTCTGAGATACTCTTGGTGAATGTTTGTTCCTGGTCCCTGCTGGCACTGCCACCCAAAGGTTGCTGGGAGGAGCTGTGGTCTGAGACCGAGGACAGACTCTCTATGCTGAGAGCTGGAGAGGGAGAGCAAGAGGAAGGCTGAGAGTGAGAAAAAACTGAAGAGGGAAGAAGATTCAGTAAAAAAAGAGAGCAAAGAACGCAGAAATAAAAGAGGAATCAAAGTCGTAGATTGAGATGGAGACAGGATGGAGAAAAAAGCAACGAACATTTAACATCAAGATTTGGGATAGAGGATATTTTTCGTTTCATTATCAAACTGCAAATCCAAGAGTCACTATTCCATGTCATCTGATCTGCAATGCCCCATTTTAAATCGCAGGCTCATTTTATACTTGCAACAATTCCCATCTCTGCTAGGAACAAAATTATTTATGGGAGAGTTTGAATAAAATCTTTGATGAGTTTTACGTTTGCGGTTCTGATCAAACAGACCTTGGTTACCAGCAGGGGGCTGCGGCGCCCGTGGTGCTGGACGACGTTTCTTGCTCTTTGCACTCCCGGGGCTGGCAGAGCGCGACGTACTCCCTCCACCAGGGGGAGTCTCGGCACCTGTTGTATCAGCAGCAGGAGAGATGCTGTACCACGGGTGACTCGCCACCACTATGGTTGGAATCGCACCTCCTTCACCCCCCTCTTCTTCCTCTGCCTCGTTGTTTTCATCGTCATCATCGTCAAATGGGTTGGCGGGCGGGGGCGGTGTGCTGGGTCTGGAGCCGTCCCCTTTGAGAGAGGACAGAGAGCCTGCATTGGGAGGTGTTGCCAATCCGGCAGGGGGCGGGGGAGGGGCTTTCTTCTTCTTGGATTCTGATTGGACGAGGGCGAGCCAAGGTGGGTCTTTAGGTTTATGGGTGCCACTGGACAAGCTGGACAGTGAAGACACACAGATAGGGATGGAGGGGTCACAGAGGGGAAGACAACAGAACAGCCAAACAGAGGCATGGATGAGCAGACAACTCATACATGCTGTAACACGATGTAATTCAGAGAAAGACTGGGCTGATATGAGTCATGTATGTGAAGTGGTGGCAAAGGACAGGAGGAGGCATTTCAAAGAAACTGATCTACCTTCCGGGAGACTGGGATCTCTCTCGAGGTTTGGGAGGAATTGGAGGCTTCAGCTGTTCCCCTGTGATTTCAGATAAAAGGCGAGGATTAGTATCAATTTGTACATAACTTTAGAAAAGTTAATGCTTTGCAACGAGCACACACCAACTGCAAGGCCGTCTGACGTACGAGGAAGTCGAACCCGAGGGGCAGGACGAGGAGGAGGAGTTGGTTCAGTAACTCTGCGAGGCGCTGGAACCGGCCGACAGACACCCTCATTATTACTGACAGGTGTAGAAGGAACGTCTCCGTTGGGTATATATTTGACTGGTGTTTGAGTCTCCTCCTCTTTCTCTCCCTCTTCCTCCTCTTCATCGCTCTCGTCAAAAGGGTTGGGGGGAGAAGAGGAACGTGGTGTCTCCTCTGTCGCTCCACTGTCTTCTATGTCTTTTGCTTCTTCCAAAACAGCTGTTGTATTTGTTGTAACAGGAGGGATAGTGGCCGGGACACTGGTAGGCATGTCAGTATCATTCGTTCGGCCTACTGGGGATGGAGTATTAGCCTGGTCCCTCACAGAGGGCGAGGTGTGAGGAGTCGTGCTGCGACCAATCCTGGCAGACGGAAGCACCACTGGTTTCTTACTGATGTCTGGTCGGCCATTCTGGTTGGCTAAAGCTTGTCTTGTGAGGTGATGTGTGCAGACCAACGACCCAGCGTCGCTCACCAATTTGTAAGATCCAGGAAGGAGAGTGCTGTGACACTCTGTGCACCTGAGAAAACAACGACACAGGAAGAAAGTCAGATCTTCAACAGGTCAAAAAGAGGGACAGTTATTACCTGATTAAGGATTTAGGAAAATGAAAAGAGCATTACAGCCTTTTCTGAAATACATTAGACCTCCAGAATAGGGCTGTCACGATATCCGATTTTCACGGCTATAATGGACAAAAGAATCAATGATAACTACATTGTCATGATAGAAAGTACTATCGTTATTCTTTGATTCAGATTATGACTTGTGTACATGGTATTATTAAAAGCTCATTATTACACCGATATCAATAAATAATTGCCAACATCTGGATATCTCTAGACAGCTCTAGAGCATTTCACTCAGGCCATGTAAAACACAGTTACTGTAGCTGTGGGAGTCACCTGAAGCAGTTGCGATGGTAGAGCTTGCCGTCCACCAGAAACCTCTGCACCAGGTGGACGTGTTTCTGGCAGGCAGCGCAGGTGCTGCTCAGCGAGCTGCGCTGGCCCGCTTCTCCACCCGTCTGCGAGGGCTGGCTCGGCTAGTGCAAGTTACAGGAACGTTGTTCGCAGAGAGGGGACGGGGTGGAGACATCAGGGGAAGGGGGGGGAGATGGAGAGTAATGGGGGAGGGGGGAGGGGGAGATCAAACACGGAGTCAGGATTTGAGGATGTGGATTTGTGATCATCGTGTTAGGCTATCTACGTCTGCGTGGTTACTGCATCATCTACTGCTCGTTGTTTCACGTGCTTTGCTACTGCATTTCAGTTTTCATTTTAACAGACAATCTCGGATCAACTCAAAAATGTTTATCAAGATGTATTTAAGTGTTTATTAGTAAATAAAATCCATACAGCTGGGGTTAGTGGTTCTGCGAGTCACACGTTATGGATATAACTGATATTCAGGGAGGATATATCTGTTTTTGGGGGGTTGAGTAAATAATGTGAAGGGGTTAGAAGCAGCATATTCAAAAACTTGGCACACAGTGTTAGGATATTGCAATGGTTAGTCTTTTTTGTAAAATATAAGGTATGTTTTTTGTTTTTTTTAAAGACTGACCTAACAGTTTAGCTTTCACCTCCTAGCCCACCCCCCAAACCCCATCCTACTGCCTAGGTTCGGGATCAGAGAGTGGAGGGGGGGTCAGATATGAGGAGGAAGAAGAACAGGAAGAGGAGGGAGTGGAATGGATTTCCATCTGAACTGGGGTCGGGAGGGGTGGAGGCTGAGGTGGAGGAGGGTAGCAGTACATTGGAGTGTGGGGATGGAGGTAAGAAGTTGAAAGCATGCGAAAGAGAAGAGAGACAGGATACAGAGGCTATCTTTATAGAATTACTCTACCTCTGTCGCTTTGGTTACCCCCCGCTGTGCAAGACAAAGCCCACAAGAGGAAGTAGTACTTATAAAATACGTATGTGGATATTGTATATTGTTGTACTGGGATGGGATTTGTATTGTCCAGATCTGATGAGTTAATACCCCCAGAATAGTACATGCAGAATTACACTTAGATATTCCAAGGCTTCACATACACAGCAATATGCAACAAAACAATGTGAGGCTTCACTGTATTTCAGGACACTGTAAACAAAACATTACTTACAGCTTACCAACAGGCAGCTCCATACTGTCATCATGCAGGGCTTACTGTGTAGAGTTAAGTGTGGCCCAAAGTCTACTAAGTCTTAGAAATTTAGAGAGAAGTCAACACATGCACAAGGGGAATCACTGGTCGTTACTTTGCCCTCTCCTCGTGCAAAGTGTTGTTCTTACCTCAGACTCAACCACTTTGTCCTCCAAAGGGGTCAAAGGTCTTTTCTGGGCCGGCTCATTATAACCAACAGAACTTGGCCTCTTTATGCAAGGTGGGTTGGCTGCAAGAGAGGACGTAGAGGAAATCAGTTGAGAAATACAGTAAAATCCTTTTTGTAAATTGTAATATCCCCATCTGAAAAGAATGGGGATTGAATAACAGGATTCAAACTCATATATAAAAAGTATTTTATAGAGTTCACATCGCTACAAATCCAGCTGAATTAAGCAAACAAACCTTGAGATTTGTTGTTGAAGAAGTTGTAATACTGGGAGACATAGGTAATGATACTGAGCCGATCAGGCACTTTCATGGACACCATGTCCTCTGGGTCCAACAGGGCGGGAATCCCCAGCTGTGTCTCGGCCACTTCAAATGCCTACAATGTGGAGAAGACAGAGAAAAGGGGAAAGAAGGGAGTTAATAGGAGAGGTAGGCAAGGGCCGGAGATAAGAAAGAGACTGAAACACTATAGGCATAGGCGATGTGGCCCAGGATGTACAGGGGGGTTTCCATTAACAGGAAGGTTGGTGGTTCTCTGTGTGAGGGAGGTGTTAAAGAGAAAGTGCTGCACATAGACACATTGTATGAAAGGCAAAATGTAAGCGCTGTGAGCAGTCATCAAGACTTGAAGAGAGATACAGAATACAGACCATTTACCATATTTATCAGTGAGTCTACATGCATGCAAATCATTTAAATACAGTCAAGTCAGGGATCTGATCATGGTGATATCTCTTCACTCTTAACAGGTAAACCACTGGTTAACCCATTAAGTCTTCAGTCATAGTCGGCCTGCTTTCCATCAGGACCAATTCTTTGGTATGAGGTAATCACACAGGAAAAACAGTAACACTGGGGTCTGTGCATTACCATGACTTTTTCATATAGAATGTCACATTGTTTCAAGTTGCATAAACAAAAGTCCATTTACCGTCATTGTACTGGGGAGGCAGACACCTTAGCAGATGAAAGTGAAACTGTATGCATCGCTGAAGGTTTTGCTTTCATCATTATTCCTCTAAATGAGGCTATCAAACAAAACAAGGTAGAGTTACATTGCTGCTAAAGGTTTTCATCAAATTAAACCTTAAATCTAGGTATTTACAATAGTCTGCTTAAATGTCTTGGTGTAAACATGTAGAAACCGAGGGCAGAATAATCTCTGTTGCATGCATGTGTGCAACAGAGCTACATGCTAAATACCAAAGCCCACTAACCAGCAGATACTTGTTTCCCTAAATAGTCTAACTCTGCTGCCAAAACATCAGTAATTTGCTCGCTATGTTATTTTGGTTTGTCCTTTGAGACTAACCATCGCTCTGATAAAGAAATTCCATTGACGACCTGAGAGAGCGGGTTAGGTTACGCAACACAATACTTATTGGAGTTTCACAACAATGACGTAACTCAAAAAAGGTAACAAATGGTCAACATGTAACAAAACGTTTTGTACAAATAATACCTGCTTTACAGATTAAATGCTTCTCTATTCTTAGTTTTACTGCATCTAGTTTGCTGCAATTTACAGAAAACTATTGAAACCTCTTGACTAATAGAAATATTCCTGATCCACTATCGAGACCTATTTACTGACCACATACCAAAGCAAAACCCACTGGTGCTCTGGCTGAAGATGCCAATAGCTCACATGAACCTACTTCAGTTCAAATCAAGATACTTTAAAAAGAAAATTAGGTAAGTGTTGTTGTTCGGATGACGACTCAATGATGATGATGATGAGTAATGCTCCTTCCGGACTGATGTTGTAATGCTCGTGTCAGACTGACTAAACCCCGCCTTCATGCAGCTCAGGTAGGTAACAGTACATTGGGTATGGAACTTTATTTCAGAGAGTAAAATATTTAAGTTAAATAAAGTCAAAAATTAATAAAGGATATCAGAAGAATGATTTAATAACGGTTTTGACATAAAAACATTTGGTCAACCAAGATTTGAAGTTAGGATGCTAAAGTAGCTAGCCCCAGCCCATCCCTTCAAGTAATACCACTTTGAGCCTCCATAGGCGGTAGCAAGTTTCAGTCTGCCCCAAGTCCAAAATGCGAGGAGGCTATGAACCTGTGTAGCAGTCATCATCTCCTCGAGGGGTCGGTGATATGACCTTTTTAGATTGTGAACTATTAAAATGGCTCTACGATCTGCCTTTACATAGAGATCATTAGAACCGTGTTACAGTGTACATTATATATATATATATATATATATATATATATATATATATATATATATATATTAATTCAATCATTCAGTCCAACCTGACTCCGCTTGCTCTCTCCGCTCTCTCTCTCTCTTATGCTGACACGCAGACACTTACACACCGACTCAGCTGACGTCTCTAGCCCACAACAGTTTAAACATTGATTTGTTTGTAACCACCGCCAGATAATCAACAGAGATGAACCCATAAGGAACGATACTTTTCTTTAATGAGGAGCTGCCCATATTGATTATAATATTCATGATATTCTTAATATACATAATATGCCTACATATATACATGATAGGAGGGCTCAATCCTCGGGATAGGCGAGGATCAGCGGTATAGATAATGGATGGACTTTAACTGCATAATGTAATTCAGTGCAAGTCATCACTACTGACACTAAGAGATCGACCTCTGACACGGTCTCACATGAACAGGGAGTATTCAGTGTACCATGATCTCCTGTATTAAAACGTCTATAAGAAAAGTAATTCACGGAGAGAGTCAACTATGAACAAATTCAAGGAGCTCACATCTGGCAATAACAGAATACAATCTGACCTAGAAGCTTAGCATGCTCTCTACATTTGCCGTCGTGGATTACCTTCTAGGGCTTAGACTGTATGGAGTCAGTACTTTACAGCCAGCATACCAGGAGTGTATTTCTGCTGCTACCACCAGTCGCCTCACTTTCCCTGAGAGCTGCTGTATAAAAAGAATGTAAACAGCTGCAGAGAGCTGCCAAAGCTCTGCTCATACTGAAAATGAGGAGACTCCCAATTCATCCCTCAATATTCTGTTGGTTTACAGATGGTGTAGAAAAAGCGAACACGGAAAGTATGATTTAAAAAAAACTTGGATTCAATCTACTTGCAAATTCAGCCCTCTTACGCTTTAAATCTTCTCTATGTGGTCTCAACAGGCTTACATCAAGGATTCGATTATTTTTCCCTTTTTGGAGGATGAAGCCTCCGGTTTCATCCCTCTTTGGCCTCATCAGGATTAGGTGACACTTTTGTCCACAGGGTGGAATACACTGACGTCACACCCACCATGACTGAATGAAATCATTGAACGTAATCATTTTATGGATGAGTGCAGCACACGCAGAAACAAATTCAACGCCTTAAGCTGAGTGACAGATAATAGCTGGGCCTCAGGTGATGAAACACGCCACAGTGACATTACCACCAACACATGATTATAGAGCATCGCTCGTAGCTCAAAACATACAGCTGTACACTGACTCACCAGTCGGTTGTTGTCGTAGACGTTTTCTTTAGACAGCACACCAAAGTCTCTGCAATGACAGAAGAGAGTAATGTTAAAATTCAAATGAACATTTGGTAAAGATATACAGCTTACAACACCTCAACTCGTGGTTTCTGCTCTGAGGCCAAGGACAGAATAGAGGATCATGAAGACGTGACTGTCCATGTTGATCCAGGACAGTACTGCATTTAGCTGGCTGGCCTATTTCCTCTTATGTTATTAACCATCAAAAAGCTATTATTGGCTTGACAGCGTGACAGGAAGAAATGGTGAGTGGTACGGCTTCCCAGCTCCTAGAAACAACTGGTCCCACATCAATGATTCTTGATATGAACAACTGCCAGGACAAAAGGAAAGAAGTGCTGGCGCGAACAGGAGTGATGGGGCTGATAATTACAAGGTTCGGCTTTGAAAAGCCCGGAGCGATGGAGCTAAATGCCAGAGCTCTCCCCAGTAAACATCCTGCAGTAAAACTGGAAAATGTCTGAGGTGTTTCTGGGATGAAAGTGCGGTTGTGTGCGCAAGTAAATTCATGTTGATTTAAGTGTCTCGCAGTACGACAACAGTGGGGTGGAAAAAATATAAAGCATGGCGACCCCAGTGTGAGCTTGTTGAGACCATGTGGAACATTCAACAAGGCAAAACCCCTATGAATGAGCTCCGTGTTGGAGCGGCACAAAGTCACCTCTGTTCTCTATAATCTAGTTCCCATGGTCACAGACCCACTGAGCAGCAGATCTAATATCAAGATGATGTCAAAACAAGTCCACTGTGTCATGTCTGCCAACACGACCAGACGGAAGTACAGCAACCTAAAGAAAACACTGCCAAAACTAAGACTCACAGGGCAGACAGTGCCAGCCGATGGCGGAGTGATGTGTGTGATCTGCACTTTAAACCTAATCCACTGTGACTCAAGAGTCTCGCTTCGAGGTGTATTTTCGGAGAGAGGACTTCCATTGAACAGTCAGTCTGTGTGAGTGTGTGACAGTCCTTTAATATCCACATGATCAAAACCTGAGTGAACCAGTATATCTGCTATATTTGGTTCAGTCAGGTGGTAAATTTGTGTTGGAGCAAACAGGATTGAGATTCAGTGATGTTGTGATATTCAAACATGAAGCATATAAATACATAATAATCTATAGTTTCACTAGAGAAGTGGTAGAGACTAAACAAGTAGTGCTAAACCGCAAGATGCAGATGATCAGGAGCTCTACATGAACACAACTGACTTTAAAAGCCCTGTCCCATGTAGTTTGGTTAATGACTAGACATGAATGGTTTATCAAAGTCGTACCTAATCCCTCTCCAATTGGCTGAGTGACAGTAGAAAAATGAGATAAGGCCATTTGCCACGCTAACATCTCTCCTCTGGGCCCATGGGTGTGTTTTGATGACTCTGCTTGGTGCAGGGTGGCTCTATGTTGGCCTGGCCCAGCATTAGAGTTAAATCCAGTTTGACAGGCCGAGGTCTCAGCCGCAGATTAGCCTGACGGACTGTCTGTCTGAATCAGAGCACTGAGGGCTGGACAGGGAGGCATGCAGGGACACAAATTGGAGAGGCATCGCTCGAAAGTTGGGTGTTGAGGATTTCTCCATTGTTGTACTTGGAGCTCTACTGCTGCGACGTGTGCGTAGATATATTCCACTTCACTGACTTGTGCTCAAGAGACTGCTCCACAGTGAATGTTTACTCTGCTCCCATCCAAGGATGATTCCAAACTGTTCATAGAAGTCTGCCCCACCTGTGAGGTGAACAGCGTGAGCAAGACGGTCATCGTCTTAAACCATCCCATCAGACCACGTTTCCCCTCCAGGACGGAGCAGGGACACAACAGGCCATGTGCTGAGTGGTTTAACACAGTCCTCCTACAACAGCTAGGGGTCACCGAGTTGTTTCAGTCTGAATCAAACTACTAATCCTGATGCTGTCCACAGGCGGCTCTACCCACTGAGAAACACAGGGCCACACTACAGCCACGTTACGCTACACAGAACTGGTGCTTTTCTAGTGAGATCCACATGAATGTCAGTCAGTGTGTGTATTCTGTCACACTGCAAATACCAGAGATGTTTCTAATCAAATTAGTACAAAAAGGTCTACGGACATATTTCAACCAGGCACATGATGGCCCACCTTATCTGGGTGATGGAATTCCTCAGGACACAGCAAAGGCTGATCGAACTCACCTATGAACTCTAGATGACCTATCAGCTGTAGGTCAATAAGTTAGTCTGTCATTTACAGTGTTTTTGGTCTGTACCAGAACAATGGAGAGTCATCACTTCCTCGTCCCTAAAATGAGCCTTTTGAAAACACACTGACACTGCTGTTGTGCTCTGTGGTGGCTTCTGCACAGTGTGTGTGTGTGTGTGTGTGTGTGTGTGTGTGTGTGTGTGTGTGTGGGAGTAGGTGTAAAATGCAGAGAGGAGGGGCGTGTTGTTACAGACAGGGTATGACTTGTCAGCCTGGGTTAATTGCAGCACACTGACCTCTCACTCACTGCTTATGTCTACGATTAAATAACATTATCAACACCTACAGCGTCAACTAATTTAACACGGATGGGAGGTTTTCATGTGTAAGCATCCATACTTTAATATCAGATTAACATATTTTAAACTATAAACAACACTATCAATATCAATCATCAAATCTATAATGTTTCAGACACGTACTTTACATAATCTCAGACAAACCCAGAATACTCTATATAGCACAGATGAGATCACTACTGAGTCAGTTGTTATATTTACGTATTATTATTATTATTATTACCCTGAGTAGATGATCATAGTAACAATTTCTGTATTTTACTACAGAGAAACAGTGTGAAGGCTGTCAACCTTTGACTGGGGACAGTCCACAACCAGTTCAATACAGTGTTAAAACCTAAAACGCCTGTAAACTGATATCAGGTTAGTGGGCATCGGTGATACATGGTCTGACTTCAGGCTACTTACATCAGATCTGGTCTGAAGCGGTGGATTATGGCACAAAATGCCAAACCGTCCCTGAAGGACGTGGACATGTCCTTTATTTCCACATCGTTGTAGTTGTCACACTGTATCCGACACCACTCCTGCAGAGCCTTCAGGGATCCCATCATGCTGTCACTGTGATCTTCTGCTCAAATAAAACCACGTCGTCCTCGGTTCTCGTGCCTCGGAGGAGACAGTGAAGACACTGGGAGACACTGGGTTTGTCTCCGGTCATGAACGAGTCGTCGCCTGTGAAGAGGCGACACACATCCAGACAACACCCGATGTCTCACTACATTCATCCACAGCCAGTGAGTCACGTCAAACAGCTAGCCCCGCTCGCTAGCTACATGTTGGCTAACTTTGGCAACTCCAACACGCATTATTCCTCCAGCTTTATCTCGCGGACCGGGTTCACCACGCGGCGAATAACGTCACAGCGACTACACCGCGACTTTGAGCAGAACAACCGGGTTAAAACACGACTGGTGTCCTGAGTTCATGGCGGAGGCTCTGCCAGCAAAGTTCCTCACGTAGCCAAATTAGCTAACGTCAACCAGCCACGTTAGCCTGCTGCTAGCTGCTGGTGCAGGGCTGGTGGTACTGGGTGTGCTCCTCGGTCTCCGCTGAAGGAGCGATGGTGCAGGTCCAGTGGACACTGGGTGATAGTTCCCTCCTGGTGGACACGCAGCTCGGGGGTTTGGTCTGGTCGTGCAGTGGCTGCAGCGGCTGTTAAAACCCCGGATACAGAGTGCAATGTCCGGTGCGGTTCTCCTGACGTCCTCTCTGCGATAACAACATTAAAGCAGAGTGCTACACACAGTTGTGGGTGATGGAGGCAGCCCGGTGCCGGTGCTCAGCCACGCGACTAGCTGCATGCAGAGGGGCGCTGGCAGCGGTCTCTGCTACTCGGTGTCAGGCTGCTGTTCGCCCTTGTGTCCAGCTGGGGGAGCTGCTGAGTCGATATGTACGGAGAGCCAAGAGTGCCATCTGCCGTTTCTGATTGTTTTCCTACCGCTTTATTGATAAAAAGTTATGTTTTTTTTCCCACTGGTTTTCCATAATTTCATGAGCTTTTCCTTGGTCTCTTTTTTAATCATAAATGAAAAATGTACAAGATAAGATAAGATCATTATTTATTAGTCCCACAATGGAGAGATTAGCAATGGTACAGCAAGTCCCCAATATATACATCGGTAAAGTAATAAGAGGTAATCGTTCAAGGCTTATAAAGGAAGTACAAATATTTATATATTATATATATATATAATATATATATATATGGAATATAGATAATACATACAGTGTAAATATAATCTGTACAGTGTGAGAATATGTACAGCGAAACGGATTGCACATTCTACCCGATTTGCACAGGCAGAAATTAATATTGCACAGTTAAAAGGTGAAGCCTAAGTCTAAAGTGCAGGCCAGAAATTGGTGTGTGTGGTCTACTGGGAGCAGATCGGGTTGTATGGGGCTACAGCTGCAGGAAGGAAGGAACAGCAAAACCCCTCCTTCAGACACTTTGGGAGGATCGGTCTGTCGTTGAAAGAGCTGCCCGGTGATGTGATGTAGTCATCAGGGGGTGGGCCTCAGTGTGCATTAGAGATGACAGCTTGGCCTTCATTCTCCTCTGTCCCACCATCTCCACTGGGCTACGGGAGCTGGCCCTCCTACTCAGTCTATCCAGCCTCCTCCGGTCAGCGACTGAGATGCTGCTGCCCTTGCAAACCACACCAAAGATGATGATTGATGCTACCACAGAATCATAAAAGGTCAAATAAGGCAATCATACGTAACCGTTAAAAAATATCCATAATGCAGAATGAACGCCACATATTACTACACAAGGGATCTATGTTGATATTTATATATATATATATATATATATATATACGAAATGTACTCTCAATAGTTGGTCGTTGTTTTTGTGTTGCCGTAAGCAAACTTTTAAGGTAGGTACTGTATGACAGACAACGATGACAGCCAATGACCTGTATGTGAAATGGACATGTGTAAGTACAGTAGTTTCACTTCAAAGTGAGTTTCAGTTGGAGGATAACTGATTCCCCACTGTGTGTTTATTCTTCCATAATTATTTTCGGTCTAGAACTGGGTATGCAGGGCAAACTAACCCCTGCTAACAATAAAGAACATAAATAAACACAGAGAATGTAATAGATTTATATCCTCCTTATGTTTTGTATGGCTAGTTAAAGAGCATTGGAATATATCTATCAATGAAGACCGCTTACTTCTGTTGTAGCTGTGTATCTCTGAATGATCTTTAGCCTTGATGTGGATCATTTTGGTGTTATTTCTGGACAGTGGGAGGAAGTGTTGCATCATCATCATCATCATCATCATCATCATCTAGGGGGAATGTTGGAAAAGAAAGAGGCTCAGTTTGTGAGTAATGAGAGAGTGTGGCGGTTCAAAGTCTCAATGTAAATCACATGAAAACAGAGGCAGGAAAATATGGCACTGTTGACTTTCCATACAGCCTGTGGACGTCATGCGTCCACGCGATATGTTACAAAACCACGCGAGACTGGCTTCTTGTTTATTCTCGAAAGATGGCGGCGGCGCCTCCAGAAGAGGTTAGCCTGGAGTCTCGAATCAGTAAGTCACCATTGATTTCTAAAGCAGATTGACTTCTAGCGTGAGGACGGAACGCTGCTGAGGAACCTGGGGAGTCCCTCTCAGTCTGTAGTCGCAGTGCTGTGTCTGTGGATCTATCTCAGAGTCGAGAGAGCGATTGTCATCAAATGGAAAAAGTGCTGTTGACGTGGAGGAACAGACTGGTTCGGATGATACGTCACCTCGTCTGTAGCCTATCTCCACTTGGACTCACGTTGTGGTCCGTGTTGTCAGTGTGAGGTTGGCGCTGATTCACTGACATGACACATTCATGTAAACACCCCAGTGAAGCTAACGTGCGAGCTAACCGCACCAGCGAGCCAGTTAGCTGCTGGACTGAGACATGAACCGAACCTGAATCTTCCACCTGCACCGGAGACACACGTGCTAATACACACAGCAGAGTCTCTCCTCCTCTCCTCCACAGCAGAGAACTGAGGTGGTGTCTGCAAACAACCAGAGGCTGGTGACACCTGAGCCTGTTCAATCTGTGCAGGACCTGTCACTGTGTGTGGTGTCAGTGTGAGAGGTGTGACAGGCCCTCACTACCTACACACTAATGTCAGAAGTAGAACATGTCCGGAGACTCGAGTTTAATAGTTTGATCTCAAATGTCACATCAGAGATCCACTCGTATAAAATCTAATGTTTATTTGAGTCTAAATGTTCATTTTCTCTTTTATACAGACAAGGCCACCAACCCTCTGAACAAGGAGAGTGACTGGGACAATATCAAGGGGTTTTGTGATCAGCTCAACAATGAACCAGAAGGGTGAGATGAGGATGACGATCGTCATCACACCATTTCTGAATAACACATCCGTGCTATGCCTGCTGTTGATCTAGAGTCCAGACCACAAGTATTTTGTCAGACACCTCCCACACAGCAAGAACTGCCAGGGAGACATGGCCTCTTTGACAAATAATGCCTGTGTGTTCAAAAAGAATTTAACAGATCCACACGAAGTCAAACAAAGTCTTTACATTTAATATTTTGTGGAAACTCTTTTTCCTTAAGTCATTTAACCATATTCATCAGCAGAATCTCTGTATCTTTCCTGGTCATGTTCACAGAGCTTTACTGCAGCCTCCGTCTGTGCGTGCGTGCGTGCGTGCGTGTGTGCGTGTGTGTGTGTGTACTGAAAATTCATCCATTTTCTAATTGTCTCCACCAAGACAATGTTTTCACTCCTGTCTGTTTATTTGTGGTTGTTTTGTTTGTAAGCAAGATTACACAAAACCACAGTACGGATTTCCATGAAACTTTATGGGTCAGGAAAGAACTAGATTTTGGTGCTGATCCAGAGAGGGTTTTTTTCACGTTCTTTAACGTTGCAAGACTTTCAACATTTTCCTAGTGAATTATTCATGGTTCTTGATGGAAAAAATCTGGCACTTTTAGGAACTGATACGAATGTGTGAAATTTGTTGCGGCTCGATTGAATTTGAAACTGTTTCGATGGTATGTGCTCTACTGAGTGCAGCTTGCTTCTTTCAACTACACTTCCAAATTAAGACATAACTAATTCCCGCGTGTGAGCTGTTTTGTGCATGAGCTAACAGTGAAATGACAAACTGAACATTGAAATATTTAGAAGCCAAGTGTAGAATGAGTTTTGAACACTTGGTGTGTTGTTAAAATGGCTACATCTCCCACTCAGGTCTTTTTGTATTTATGTTTACAATGTTTAAGTTAAACTTGAGACTTGGTAATTATTATATTATTTCAAATGAACGTGCTGAAGCTCTGAGCCTGAAGAATCAAAATCTGTATAACTGTTCAAATACTTCTGGTCTGGACTGTAAACCTGCTCTCATCCAGTTTAACAGGTATTCTTTTGCTTAATAAAAAACATGAATCCTATCAGTAATATAAAAGTTAATCATAACTTTAAGCATGTCTCCCAGCTGATTTTAAAGAGTTTGTTTTTAACATCAAGGGTGTTTTGTCTCAAATGTATTTAGTGTATATTCATACTTCACACCTTTTATCTGTGAGTAAAGTTAAATATTTGTTTTATCCATCAGTCCTCAGCTTGCAACCAGACTTCTGGCCCACAAAATCCAGTCTCCTCAGGAGTGGGAGGCTTTGCAAGCGCTTATGGTGAGAGATGAAATTTCTTTAATTCAACACTTGTGTATGTGTGTTTTGTGTCTTATGCGTGCAAAGGCCTGCAAAATGCACAACACGTGTCAAATGTCATTACTATGATTGTCTAACGTGCAAAAACCACCAAACTTGAATTTTAACCACCTCCAGGTCCTTGAAACGTGCATGAAGAGCTGTGGGAAGCGATTCCACGTTGAAGTGGGAAAGTTTCGTTTTCTCAATGAGCTCATCAAGGTAGTTTCACCCAAGGTAATAATAGTTCTAAGTTCTATCTCATCTGTTAAGCCATGACAATTATTATTGTTGGTGTTTATTGCTGTTTAAAACAGGGGCTATATTCGTAATCACACAGAATAGCTCCAAGAGGAGGTTTGATAGCAGAATTCAGAATAGAATACTCACATCTGTTGTGTTTGAATATGAAGCTGGGACCATGAGATATGTCTAACTACCAGCCAGGATTTTTTTAACCAGAGTAACTCACCACACACTAGTGTCAAAAATGTGCTTCAGTTTAATGGCTGTATCTTATCTTTATTTATTCATGAAAAATTTCTAAGGATAAAAGAAAAAAAATACACAATTTTTCCATATATATTTTTTACATACCTCCCACCTCCTCTCCCTGTAGTATTTAGGTGCCCGGGCTCCGGATCCAGTGAAGAAGAAAGTGTTAGAGATGGTGTACAGCTGGACGGTGAAGCTGCCAGAGGAGATCAAGATAGCAGACGCGTATCAGATGCTGAAAAAGCAGGGTGAGTGCTCCTGATGTTTGAGAACATGACAAATACTCAAGCGAAAGGACATTTCTTGTTTTTATTTTATTGTGACACAAACCTGCTTCATGCATGGATTGAACTCTGGATAATCTCCTGATATTATCTGGTGCGGCTGTATGTGAGACCGCAAACGCCAGTTGAGTTGGTTGAGTAAAAACTCCAGAACTGTGTGAGAACTCAGCAGGAAGCCCTCTGGAGGATTCACCGAAAGCTAGTGGATGTTTTAAAGATGTTTTTTAACCTCGACAGATGCAAAACTGGAAAAAATAAAAAGACAAACATCTCAGAATACAGGTGGTACACACGTAGAAAACAAAGATGTCAACTTGGACCGATTTGGGCCGACACCCTTGTTGATGTGCAGTAAACAGAAACACATACGGCAATGCGTCTGACCGGAAAATCTCCTGCTGAGTTGATCATATTTGAAATGAAGTTGTATGAAGTCTGGAGCCCATTGTGAGGCCATTTTCCAGAGTTCATGTCTGAGAACAGCCAATATGTGTGGTTTGTTATTCCATATGCTCTCCACACAGGGGTTTATTTATGCCCTTTTTAAGTTGTTTGATATTGTGCCTGTTTCAAATGCTGTCAGTTCTGCTTTTCATGCTGATAAGTCACAGACGTGAGGTGAATGTGATCTTAAAAATAGATTTTCTAACCACGTTGCAGTTGTCCAGCATCACACGTGTCTCTGACAGCGCTCAGAGTGACGTAGATTCTCTGGCAGAGATCTTTATACAAAATGTAAGTAAATAGGCTGTTGAAGTATGAAGGCTGTCCTCCTTCTCTTCCAGGTATTGTCAAACAGGATCCTGTGCTTCCTGATGACGAGCCCCTCCCACCCCCTCCACCTAGAGCTAAAAGTGCAGTTTTTGAGGATGAAGAGAAATCCAAGGTATGAGTGATGACGATAAATGTGGTTGACAAAGGGAAGGACTAAATTGTATCATCCTCATGTCTTGATCCATAAAGATCTTTACCCATCGCATCCTTTTGAAATGAAGCTTGTGCTCAAATTGTTAAAGCACCAACAGTTTACTAATTCACATCCTCCACTCTTTCCTCTGCCCCATCCTGTTTTTGTAGACGCTGTCTCGCTTATTGAACAGCACTCACCCAGAAGATCTAAGAGCAGCAAACAAGCTCATTAAGGAAATGGTTCAGGAAGTGAGTCACCCGCTTTGTTAACCAGATGTGCTGTACAGTATGTGCATGTGTATTGTTTAAAATACAAACTTCATTATAATAATATCTATTAATCTCAAGGCTCTTTCAGTATTTAAATTTCTTATTGTATTGATTTATACTGTGATTTACGTTGCCTACTCGATCTCCTAATGAAATATCAGCTTGTATTTTCTATAAAACATTTGTTAAGTTAATAACACTCATATACTGTGTGGTTGTGTTTGCTGTGATAATCTAAAACTGTAATATAGACTTAATTATCCCTGTTTTTACATCACGGAACAAATTGAGTCTAAGGTCTGTGAGAGTTCATCGCTCTCTTTTCCGCAGGATCAAAAGCGGGTGGAAAAGGTATCGAAGCGGGTGAACGCCATCCAGGAGGTGAAGGAGAGCGTCAGCCTGCTGAGCCAGCTGCTGGAGGGCTACAGTAAGGAGAGCTGCTCCCAGAGCAACCAGGAACTCATTAAGGTGAGCACGGCTCAGCACATTGAAACATGCTTCAGCTACAGCCTCATGATTGTCCTGGGACTGTTCAGTAGATGGGAGATTTGAGGGTTTTCACGTGGTTCTAATTTCAGGATCTGTACCTGCGCTGTGAAAAGATGAGGCCCACCCTTTTCCGATTGGCCAGCGACACGGAGGATAACGACGAAGCTCTGGGTCCGTGGGTAGTTTCTGGAATCATATGAGGAAGCTCAAGACTTTTCTGAAGCTTTTGTTTCCATTCTGATTCATCCAGAGCATGACTAGATAAACCGTCTGATGTTGTTAATTCATTTCTGCTTACAGCGGATATATTACAGGCCAATGACAGCTTGACACAGGTCATCAATCTGTACAGACAGCTGGTGAAGGGGGAGGAGATAACAAAAGATGGCACATCAATGCCCTCACAACCAGGTATGTGTATTAAGGTCAATGGGATTTAACAATCATTAGCATTTATAGATAACATATTTCTGTAGACTATAAGATCACTGATGAATATATTCTGTCCAAATCAGGCAACAGTAGCTCAGCACTCTTGGATCTGATGGGGCTGAATGCATCAGCCAACCCCTCCAACCTACAGACCCTTACTCAGAATGTTGGTATCAGCCTCTTGGATGATGAACTCATGTCTCTGGGTAAGTTCCAGCTCGTTGCTTAGGAAAAAAAAAACATCATCTGGCTCACTGAACATTTTTAACAAGCTTGAAAGGGAAAGTCAGCACTATATCCTTATTTCCACTCACCGGGGGGACGAATGCCTGTTGGCGAGCTGGCTAATACCCAGCATCCTCAGCGGCAGACCACACCTGGCCAGACCACAACAAAGCGCGACACATTTCCAGCCTGTTTATAATTAACCTTTCACAAATTCTGACATAAGCACTGATGTTTTTTATTGTGTTGTAAATCATTTGTCAGCAGAAACAAAGTTTGGGTAAACCACCTCAAAAGCTGGGATCAAATGTAATTAACCTTTTTATTGTTCTTGTCTTCTTAGGATTGAATGTAGCGGAGAACTACGACTCCCAGAACTCTCTTCAGGTGCAAGTTTTAAGCTAACTTGTAGTAAATGTGGTCTCTCTTTAAAGCCAGTATTTGTAGAAGCTGAAATTGTAACTTTGGTGCCACCAAGTGGAAGATTTACAAACTACCAATATAACAATGAGATATGCTAAAATTAAGACATATCTACATTTATAAAATAATATTATACAAAAAGTGGCATTAAAGCAGATATTGATACAATTCTCCAACCATATAACATCATCTCCTGCCTCTTAAAGCCCTGCAGTGCAAACTCAAACCCTCGTTTTTACTCTACAGTCTGCTGATAGCACAGAATCTTCTGCTCCATCGGCATCGACTGCAGTGTTGCTACCAGCCGTGGTCCAGACACAGCATGCTCCGCCAGCAGGGGGCTCCACTGCTCCTCCTAAAGCCATGGAAGAGCTGGATCTGCTGGGGAAGACATTAATGCAGCAGTCCCTACCTCCAGAGAGCCAGCAGGTCAAATGGTAAGAGACACACACACAGAGATGTGGGGTTTATAATGTATATTTTTGGAGTTGAACAGTGGTAACATACCTGTGGACGGGCGGCACTTGTAACTTGAGTGGACAAACATGTTTCATGTTCCTCTACACTCCTGATCGTGTTGCTGTTACACACAGGGATAAGGTCCAGCCTCACTCCAGAGTCACTTTACGAGATCTCCAGACCATGTCCCACACCAGTCCTAGATCCGCTCCCCCTGCAAACACCACCTCCTCTGCTCCAGGTCCAGGGCCCACGTCCGGCCTGTCCGTCCAATCAGAGCAGCCCGACGCTCTCCTCCTTTCTAACCTCAGTCTCACAGCTGCTGGCGACCTCTATGACAGCATCTCTCTAAGTGACGTTACTGTGCCTCTGGAGTCAATCAAACCAAGTAAGAACAAACAATAACACCAGTTCCAACAGGGACACTGGTTCCCATCATAGATTCAGTTTTTCCATGGGGTTTTTTCTCATTGTGTGTGCACTTATATTTCAGGCAGCCTGTTGCCAGTGACCGTATTCGATAAACACAGTCTCCGGGTTTTGTTCACCTTTGCCCGTGACTGTCCTCCGTCCCGGCCGGACGTGCTGGTGGTGATCATCTCCATGCTGTCATCCGCCCCCAGTCTCGTCACCAACATCCGCTTTCAGGCTGCTGTGCCCAAGGTACGTCCCTCCTGTCTGCTCATCATGTACCTGAAGGCGTCCCAATTACAGCTCTCAGCGTTTGTGTCTTGTAAGAGTCCTAACATTCGGTCACCTGGAAACCAGATCCATTGACAAAAATATTATTTGTTAATCTCTGTTTAACTGTTTTTGACTTGAGTGCAGATGAGACACATTTTTGTATTTCTGTGGCAAAGTTTTTAGCAGACAGATCCAAAATTTATAAATTTGGCATATTCAGAGACAAAACTACAAACTATCATTTTAAGGGATAGTTCCCCCAGCAATTTAAATTGACTCGTTATCAATCCCCAATATGATGATGGAGGCGTGGATGAAGTGTTTGGGTCCACAAAACACTGAGAGTTTCAGGTGTAAACCATATACTGCTCCTGGGCTTGTCATCAAAGTGGTGTCAAGCCCAGACATATTCGACTCGAAACAAGGTCATTTACACCTTGTTTTTAGTCTAAAATTCCACTGTTATCTTCCGACTAGGTGCATTCAGGGACTGTTGGGAAATACTAATGTCCCTTAGCTTAGCCACTTCTGGTGGACCTTTAGGCTTAAAACACAGTGTAAAAGAACTTGCTTCAGCTCTATTTCTTCTTTCCCGGTGAACCTTCCCATTTAAAGTTGTGTTTCTGTTCACATGATCAACTATTTGAACATTCACTCCTTTCATCTTCGTTTTTGGTCTCTTGGCTCTTTAGCATTAATTTATTTACCTGTTCACTGTGAGTGTCTGCTTGTTGGAGCATTTTACTGAAACAGCTGCACACTGTATAATCGGATCAGTGAGAGTGAAAGAGTTGTGGGCCAGACAGCTACAGTGTAACCTCAAAACTCTTATGTATGTTCTCCACAATCTACACTTTTCACTTTTTTTAGGCTGTTTTTATGATGTGCGTTAAAACTTTGCTTTAAAATATTGATTTGAAGCTTCTAAAGTTTATTTGTGTGTGTGTTTGGATGTGCCTATGTTGCCTAGGTGATGAAAGTGAAGCTGCAGCCTCCCTCTAGTACTGAGCTCCCAGCCTTCAACCCCATCCTGCCTCCAGCTGCCATCACACAGATCCTGCTGCTGGCCAACCCACACAAGGTGCTCCTCTTCCTCACAAAACACCATTTTAATTACATTTAATAACACCATTTTATGTATGTCAGTTTCAGTCTTTTGAGCATACATGGATACAAACAATCTAAAAGTACTTTTCTTGTGAAAGGAATGTTTGCACCATAATGATACAGAATGCTTTTCTGTGATAAACACACAGCGTAAACATAGCTCTTTGTTTACACTTCTATGATTTGTACATTCTAGAAGAGTTTGATTTTCGACATCATAGGTGGTAGCGAAACATCTGACATTTTGTTTCCGTTTCAGGAAAAAGTACGTTTGCGGTTCAAGCTGACGTTCAACCTGGGGGACAAATCTCATGACGAATCTGGTGATGTGGACCAGTTTCCCCCTCCCAACACCTGGGGGAACCTTTAGTGTGAGAGAGAGAGAGAGATAAAGCACCCACCTGTCATGTGACCTGCTGCTTCCTTTTAGATTTAGGATGAAGTTGTCCCTCATCACTGGCAGAGGCCACATGGTCTCAAACGCTCGGTAAGACCAACTGAGAAGAGACCAGTTGTGGGAACCCGCTTCTATATTGTGCCTTCCTTCACAGCCTTCCTGTCCTTTACGCCACCATCTTCATGCTCCTGTGTTTTGTTGCCACTTTCTCTTCTTCTATCAATCAGCGCAGAGACACATGATAAATACAGCAAACTGTCAGAAACATTGACTCAATGCAGATGTGGAGCCTTCCAAAAACAAAACAAAAAAAAACTGAATGTGTGCATCTGTCTGATTCCCAAACTGCAAGTCCCATGTCATGTGAATTACATGCAACAGCTGGAATCTGACAATTAAGATTACTTTTGTTTTTTTTTACACAACCAGACACTCAATCTGAAGCAGGTGTGTGATGCAAACCTAACTTTGGCTTCAATATTATTATTCATATTTCAGAGTATTGTCACCACCTGTGTGTCCAGTGATGTTTTCAGTGTTAAGTCATTGTTTGTTTTACATCCATCAATGCTGTTTCACAGCCAAACTCACAAACTACTGAAAGTGATTTTCAAGAAGGCTAACAACTCTACCAAAAGTACCCCCCTACACACCAATACATTATAACCTAGATATTATAATAGTGACCTGATGGTACCTGATCAGAACTGAAATTATTTCAATTTAAGAATGATGAATTTTCTTATAGTTTCAGCACAACTTCAGTGTTTTCAAGAAGAGCTGCAACAGAAAATAGTATTATGCTCACCTTATTAAAATCTCTTTTCTAAATTGATGAGCAGTGAGAATTACATGTGGATGCTCGAAAGACACTCATTACAGTTCATACCTCCGCCCAGTCCCAAAAAATCCCTTTTTATAAAACTACATTTAAATTCACTCGATTTTTATTTCAATCAACACCACATCAAACACACAGAGACATGGCTCCCCTGAACATGCCTGATTTCTGGCATCAATATCCATTAATTATTCTTTTTATGTCCAAACTCCCCTCCAAGTTTCGTAGAAATCTGTTGAGTAGTTTTTGCCTAATCTTGCTAACACCCAAACCAACCAACCTGAGGGCAGGGTTAATAATTACTAACTCCCACATTTCGAATCATTATAGCTGGTTTACTTTGGTTTCAATGAAGACAATTCAGAGTTTGAGAAATTCATCTGATATGCTGTAATAACTGTTGAAGGACCAGGAGAACCATATTATCCATGGAGCACAGATAATGAATTGGCACTCCGTTTTTTTAAGTGTTGTCTTGGTTTTAATGCACTGTCGTTTATTTGAAAAATGTTACGGCTGGGTTGTGTGTCTGAGCTGTGGCTGTCTTTTTACCATGTCTCCATGTCCCGGTAAGCAGTGACAGTGGTGCAGAGAGTCACATGCACATGCACAGCACCAGGAAAAAACTGCAGCAGCTTAATGGAATTTCAACGTTTTCCATATATGATTTACACCTGAGCGATTGTTTTCTGTGTAAAAGGCCCATGAAGGAAGAGCACGGAATCTCTGCCCCTTTAAAAAAAAAAAAAGTACCTTTTTTTTTTTTCTGCACTTTTCTTTGTGATCAGTAGATTGGGACGCTGTTTAACATTATGTTCAACTCAGGAGTTTGATCTGGAGATTCCCGTCCTCAACATGCACTTGTTTTTGTTTAAATGTTGCACATCAAATCATTCCATTTGGCAGGATCTTTTTTATTTCTTTTTTTTTCATTTGCTGCCTCTCTACTGTTGAATGACCCAAAGAGGGATATGGGAAGTCATGAGCTGATGTCATGTGACATCCAGTTTGATTCTACCACATGTGCCTGAGATGGAACTTTAGATTTTGTTTATTTCATTTTGTATTTACTCTGTACATAGATGTAAACAAATGACAGGTTGGATCTTTGTTTCTGTTTTCATGTGTTCATGTCCTCATCAGAAAAAGACTCTTGACAAACACACAATGCATCAGACAATGTTACAGGATCATCGGAGCATTCATGGTCACTGAGACGACCAGAGCACAGTTCTATGATCGCTTCTTAGATCATGAAGAAGAAAATATAAAAAAAAAAGATTGGAGGCAGAATGGTTCCACCTGAGATTCTGAAATACACATTCAATCTTAAACATGTGAAGTAGAGCGTCAGCTTTTGAAATCACAATTTGCCTCTCATAAGGTTCAACAATCTGTACACAGCGAAACAACCCATCAGGGGAGCCTCTTCCAAAGGGATCCATACTTGTCTGTTGTGATATCAATTTAACATTAATACTCGAAACCGTTAAAGTTCATATTGCAGATCACACAGTGCAGTGCCATTACTCATCCTTATAGTGTTGTAACACTATCAATCAGCCACTTGATTTGTAAACAGACACATTTTCACTGTTAATTTATCAATAACAAGCAATAATGAGAAGAAGAGCAGCCTCAGTGACGATTTCTTCTTCATGGTTCGATCAAATTGTAAGTAATGAGCGTCTATGCTCCCGGTATAATTTGAACTATGCGCTAAGGAGGCTGCTACAGACGTGGAAGGTTTACACAATCCAGTTCAGATTTTGCTTTTGTCATCGCAATAAGTTCATCACAGGCTTCACTTCTTCATCTCCTTAACTCTTCTTACTGAAGTAGCCTTGAGTAGTTTTAATGAGGATGTTTAAACGTGTCCCGTCCGTACAATGTCAACAGATACTGTGACTCTTGCTTCTTGTCTAAAAGGTTTTGTTGAAGAGCAGGAACTGGATCTAAATACAAGACATACTGGTGGATTAACTGCCCCCTGAGCCAAATGCCATCACATCAGTTGAAACCATTAAATTCATGTCTGGCTTTAGTTTTCAATAAGGTTCATTTAAAGAGGCAGTGTTATCTTTCAACAACCCGGTTAAACCTGGCCTTACACGTGGCCTAGCATGGTGCATGCAATGCCTTAATATGTTCATCAGACTGGAGCTCCTGTATTAACCGGGGCCAGAGATATAATTGCCCCACGTGTAAATTGTTGCCCCTTAATAACCCCTGATTCAGAGAAACCCCAGGTCTGCCACTGACTGGGACTCACCAGAAAAACTTGAATAACAACATAACACCATCTATCACTGGAGCAACTACAACTCAGTGGCAGCAGCTTGAAGAGCAAGTGGCAAGCCTCCCGCCAGGTACTTTTCCAGCAGAGCTCCGATTGTAAATATAAGCTTCTTGCCATGATGTATATTTACCAATAAAAGCGACACATGTACATACTGATAAATGTGTGTTTATGGCAAATAAAGCCATTTGTACTTCGCCTGATGTACAAATAATTTAATCTTCAACTTGGATTCATTAATTTGTTTATTATGAAAACAGTAAAAAGTGCACAATGAATGAAAGAGGAAACAAGCAAAAAAAGCGACAATAGTTCTACATCCGCTGATTTCCTTAATAAAATGATATACGAGTAAAGAGAAAATTTGTTTATTCTGACCAGTTGCAGGACAGGAAACAGTAAATGTATGCCTTTAAATCTAAATTAAAAGAGACATTAATTGCATTGCATCAAAACTACTGCAGAGGATTCACACATTTGGACACTTGGACAGTTAAAACAAACCAGAAAATGAATGTCAAAATGAAAGAAGGTCGCCAGACAAAACCTGAGTCTTGCTCCAACAGAACATGAAGAACACGACTGGAATGTGACATGATCTATTAGAAATGATTTGACCAATAGACCAGCACTCGAACACATGTTCACTGAGGCTTGTATATGATTGTTGTCATTGTAACCAAATTCCTCCACAGCCAATGAAAGGCACAGCTGAGACTAGTGAACGATGACAAAATGGTGACATTACAGAGACAGTAACCTTGTTCCTCCTTGAATCAGACTTGGGACAGAGTTACAATCAAACTGAAAATGAATATATAAGGCAAAAAGGTCACACAGGAAACTATAAACTCCACATGTTGGGTTTATTCAAAAGTACAAAACATAGAAAACATAAGCCCTTACATCAGTATAAGCCTTTTTCAAATCCCTCGTTCTCTTGGAGTTACCAAGAGTTGGGGAGTAAAAAAAAAGTTACACTGTGTGCACACCAAGAGGCACAAATGACCTCACTGCTTCGTCCTTTCGCGATTCTACTTCCTGGGAGGTGGAGGGCCTGGAGGAGGAGGCGGAGAGGCGAAAGGGTACGGCGGCTGCCCCATGAAGCCCAATAGGGGGGGCTGTTGCACAGCAAACTGCTGCGCCATGAGGGGCACTGGCCCCCCTGTTGGCACAGGAGGAGGGGGAGGCTGGCCAAACTGACCTTGTGGCTGACCTGACTGATCCTGACTTCCACTGGCTGCTGATTGGGTGTTGGGACGGGAGTTGTAGCCACTGCTGCCGCTGTAACTCTGGTACTGATCTGACCCCGAGTTGAAGCTGTTCCTGCGATCACTTCTGTCCCTGTAGGAGGAAGAGGAGGAGGAATTGGAGCGGTCTCCATCACGGCTGTTGCGGTTGTCACGACTGAACCCGCTGCGTCCATCTTTGCTGCTGCTGCCACCGGCGCCTCCACCCGGACGCATGCGGTGCTCAGACTCTCCGTGGAACATAAGGTTGGGGTTGTTGCCGTTGCTGCCACGGTAACGCATTCTGCCACCTGTCGGACACAATAGATGCTAAACTGTAGATCACTATGCTTATCCTTATCTAGTCAATTCTATAGGATGATTAACCATTATATATCTCAATTTGAAAACAATCTGTGACAGTTGTTCTTACCGCCTCCACCTCCACCACGGTTGTCCACAAGTTGAAGCAGTTTTGGGTTGATGGCCTGTCGGGCCTCCGCCAACACCCGCACAAGGTCTCGGGCCTGACGCATGTTACCCGGGGTGAAAAAGGTGTAGGCAGTGCCTTTATTGGTACTGCGGGCTGTACGTCCGATGCGGTGGACGTAATCCTCAGAGGAGTTTGGGTAATCGTAGTTGATGACGAACTTGATGTCTTCCACGTCTTTGGGACAAAGAATTTTGTTTTACAGCAAAGGCGGAAAGGAAAACGATGCTAATCTCATTTACTGGAGAAAGACCTGATCGTGATTCAAATCCAAGATCTGATGGATTTTATTTAAACAAATAACAATGAATTATTTCAATTACTACTAAAAAAAAGATTGTTTAAATGTTTTGCGTTAGAAGTAAAAAATCTTAACAAATAAAGTCACTTACCTGCAAAAATCCAGACATCCTAGGTTTTATTTAATTAACACACTACTTCAGCTTCATAACTGACTTATATCGTGAGCATGATATTGAAGCTTAAAGAAAACCATGTTAAGGCTTAATAATCTCCACACCAACATGATACCTGGTCAAGGTGTGTGAAGACAGTCTGTTTCTCATTACAGAAGATGTGGGGCTCTGACAGCACTGCTGAATAAAGCGTCTCCCTTGTCCCCTCCCATCATGACGGAGTGAGGCTGCTTCATCAACCATGTCCCACTGAGAACTTTTACTTCATTATAACACGATGGGATGTAAAGTGAGCTCGTGGAGGAGTTAAGGGAAGGGGGGGTGGTGAGGTACTTACCCCCTTTATGTTGTTTTTACAAAGGTAGTCAATCCCCCCTTCTCAGTCCTGGTTCTCAGGGAGGCGCTGAGGGGGAGGGAGAGGACTCATCCCTCACCTTCTACGGACGCCAGCAACGTCAGACGGGAGCAGAACCATTCAACCCCATGACACACACACACACACACACACCGACACACTCACTCACTCACTCACACAAACACACAGGGCTGGTTCTGTTGCTCTCTCGCCCCATTGCAGGACCCTCCTCAGACCCTGGCCAGGACTGGATCCAGACGAGCCCGTCTAACTCTCTCTCTCTCCCCTGTCTGTCTGCCTTTGTGGGACGGACCGACGGGCAGACATACAGACACCTTAGGCTGCTCCCAAGGAAGGCTCGTTGGATCTACAAATACGGGCTAGGGGGCGATCGTAGTTAGATCTTAGAGGGGCTTAAACCCCTCTGAAACTAGCCGAGCTTCTAGTTTAGCGTGTTTGAGGGGGGCAGTGACGACAGCATAGATTGTTAGAGCTGCCGTGTGCTGCCAAACCCTGAGAGGAGAAGAGGGGAAAAAGAACAAGGATACGGTCATGGGAATTTGGACATGTCAAAGACAATTCAGATATCCCCCCTTCTCACGTTCATCCTGCCAACAGCTGACATGTCAGACTAACCACAGAAGCCTTTCTGAGGCCTCTGTTGTTGTCCTGCACATATGCGTCTACAAAACATAACACCACCTATCACTGGAGCAACTACAAAATCTATGTGTGAAGAAACAGCAACATCATGGGTTAATACTGAGACCATTAAAGGAGACATGAGAAAAGATGTGCAGGAGCGTACGCCCCGCACACCCCCCCTTTCAGGCAGCGTGCCAAAGAGCCCCGGGTGGAGGAAGCTTTTTAACTGCAGTAACAAGAAACAGACTATAAACCAAGTGGACCAGAGGGTCTGCAGCCCCCACCCGAGAGGGTCCAGTCCATCAAACTGTCAAGTTATAATAAAGAGGGGAATCCTTCCACGTAATGTTCTGTACATCACGAAATTCAAACTGATTGTACTTTCTATGTTTTTCTCACATTTCATCAACATAATTACTACATATTTTATCCCCTGTAAACTTTGGAAAGTTCAGAGTGCGATGTCCTTCATCAGCTTCATCACCTGAAAGTATCCGGTTAAGAAAATACCACAAGATATACATTTTATTTTATTTTAACTGTGGTTCAATTGTATTTGCCTCTCTATACACAGATCAGCTGCAACATTGAAATGTGTTTTAATATTGTGGTAAACTGATGTGTATCCATGGCTTGTTTTTCAGTGATTTGATATTCATCATCTTCCATGGTTTAACAGATCAGCAAAAACATTAAAACTAGTTGCCAGTTGTAATGTTGTGTTGATCTTTGCAAATAGAGCAATAGTAGATGGCTGTATTATTTGCTAATTTACTTACCCTCTGCCAAAAATAAATCAGCTTAAAAGAAGTACAGCTGTATGTGAACTTGTGTTTTTCTATTATGTGCAATACATTATTATTCATTAAAAACAAAAAAACTAAGAGAGAAGCGTACCATGTGGGATTATGCAGAATTAAAATGTATGAGAGAAGAGACGTACCCAGACCACGAGAGGCGACATCAGTAGCGATCAGTATGGGAGCTTTTCCACTACGGAATTCTGTGGAATTAAACAAAATAATGATTTGAATATGAGCAAAATAAACTAAACTGATGAGCAAGATGGACATTGTTATCTCCCATCAGACCTCTCAGGCCTTAAGACAGTGGCTCCTAAGTTCCTTTGGTAACTGTGGACTTGCACCACCTGAATTTTTAACCTGACGTCTTACAAGGTATAAATACCGTCTGAACATTTAAAGCAAAACTCAAAACCCCATAAAACCAATTTTTGTGTGTTTGTTGCAAGATGTGGGGCAATGGCAATGTGTGTGTAATTGTATTATTGGTATTTTTCTATACTGTACATATGCTGCTTTGTTATTATTGTTATTGATTTGCCACTGTACTGCATATACAGGATGTTTTTTATGTAGATCACGCTGGATTTCTTTGTAATGAAATTACTTCTCTCCAAATAAAGCTGTCTTGGTTTGCTTAAATTAAGGTGATGGGGAATGAGTACCTTTAAAGCGAATTCTTCAGTAACTAAATGTTTTTTTTTCCAGATAGATGAACATCAGCGAGTGAAGGGCAGAGGAAGCATTTTCATATGATGTGTTCTTACCTGTGAGAACCCAATCTCTTTCTGGCTGGCTCTTGTCTCCATGAATACACATGGCTGGCCATCTAGAACACAAAATCATAATATTAGTGAAGACTTTAAAATACCTTCTGTCGATCAGTTTTTTTTTTAATGAATCATCCTCAAACTGCTGTCATGTTGTTCTCAGTAATTCCTCACCCGTCCCGCCTCATTCTCCTGGTGAGATCATCACAACGCTTCTTGGTCTCCACAAAGATAATGGTTTTGTTTTCCTTCTCAGCCATAATTTCCTCCATGAGCTGAAAAAGTCTGTAAACACACAGAGGCACTTACAGCACATCTCCACAACTGAAAGTATGAACTCATGTTCTGTAACATTATACCAGAGAGTTTCAAGACACAGTGGTGGTCAGATATTTGTTCTTATCCTTACTTGTGGTCCTTTTCATTCTCCATGCAGACATCAACTATCTGCAGGATGTTGTGGTTGGCGCTGAGTTCCAGAGCGCCAACATTAATCTGCACTGAGTCCCTCAGGAAGTCCTCAGCAAGCTGCCGAACATCCTTCGGCCAGGTCGCACTCCACATCAGTGTCTGCCTGTCGGGCTGAAGGACAGAAACAGAGAAGGTATCCAGGTGGTCATTTGGAATTCAGTAGTAAGGGTAAGTAAGCCGTTCTCCTCACCCTGATTTGATCAACAATCTTGCGAATCTGTGGCTCAAAGCCCATGTCCAACATGCGGTCCGCCTCATCCAGCACGAGGTAGGTGCAGCGACGCAGGTTAGTCTTCCCCCCCTCCAGGAAATCAATGAGACGGCCAGGTGTAGCAATGCAGATCTCAACACCTGTCAAAAAAGATAAACAGCCATACCCTGATTGTTTGTTGACTTGTCCATGGACAACTCTTTGAGTGGTAGGTGGTCCCAACCTGTTCTGTTCCTGTTAACCTATGTGGCCACAAGTTCCAGGGAAGTGCAGCATGTGCTAAAATACCAGGCAACTGCTTTAAAAGTCATATCAAAGAGTCTGTCTTCTGCACTGGTGGGTAATTCTGTTTTGCCATGAATTAAATGGGTTGTTTTATTTCATTAACAAAGGGAGCAAAGTGAGAAAAATATTTATTCTAAGTTAATAGTTAAAAGTTTTTTTTCAGATCTGAGAAGAAAACAGGTAAAAATGTACTTGCTGCCATGAGAGGCAAGTCAAAAAGTCTTTATTGCTTGGATAATTTGTATAATGTTCCACTGAATGTTTTTGCCAGGCAAATGTTTCTATTTTTCGCACTATTTGGTTTGCAATACTTATTTCCACCACTAGAGGTTGAAGTGCACCACTGATCAAGTTAGGACTAGAAGCTTCCAAATTGGGATTTTTTTATTTCTCCATAAACTCTAAACACATGGTAATTGTTTTCAAGTTATGTCACACCACTCTCATCTTTTTTATTTTTTGTCGCCATACCTTCTCATCAGCAGGGCTATTAATTGCCAATGACTTTCTTTATACTCGCATTCTGAGGTGAGAGAATACAGACACGGACCAATTGGTCAAGTGCACAACATTCAGCTGGGAGGCCATTTGCTGGGACTTCCATACAATCACAGCATTGTGTCATTCCCCACTGAGCACTTAGAGGGGACAAGTACATCGAACAGGATTTTTGAATAATCCACAGAGTGTGAACTTCTATAATCATACGCACCCCTCTCGAGGTCCCTTATCTGTGGTCCTTTGGGTGCTCCGCCATAGACGCAGGTGCTTTTGATACGAGAGCTCTTGCCATAGTCGAATGCCACCTGCTGAACCTGCTGAGCCAGCTCTCTGGTCGGGGCCAGCACCAGACACTGAAGTGAGGAGGAAGGTTAGTTTACGAGGGAATGCTCATTGATTTACACAATACATGTTTTCTTAACACTCACAATCGGTCCATCTCCCCTCTCCAGATAGGGCTGATGGTTGATGTGCACAATAGCAGGGAGGAGATACTGAAGGCAAGACGACATAAACCCAATTAGTAAGACAGTGGGAAAGACAAACCAATTAATGAATCTATGAAAGGCAGAATTTCCACTATATTAACTTAAGTCTGTCTATTTGCAATTGTACTGCTGTTCCAGATATAGGTTTGTTCTTGGCCTTCATTCTAATCTTGTCAAATGTGCGCCAGGTGTCCTTACAGCCAGGGTCTTTCCAGAGCCAGTCTGAGCGATTCCCACCATGTCCCTGCCGCTCAGGGCCAAAGGGAAGCCCTGAGACTGGATCGCTGTGGGCTCCTTAAAGTTCTGATGCATCAGCACATCCATCACATACTCTACAAGAAGATACACAAAGTCAATCACACAGCCATACTGTTAGCCATTACATCAGCAGCACAATACACATACCGATTGTTCTCGTAAAACACATTGTACTTAACTTGCAACATTTCTTTTCATTTAATTAGTCTTGTTTTGTTTAATTTCATTATGTAATGACATACTGAAGAGCACAGATGCTGAAGAGCAATGTATATATACTAATGTTTCCCAGAAATGATTTGTGAAGATGATTTAATAAGTTTAATGTAAGGTTTACTAACGAGGAAACTGCGCCTGGTGGAAAGCAGTGACAGCTTTTGGACAGCCAGTGCCTCTGATGGTGATCTCCTTCTTCCTGCGATACTCTTCCATGTCATACTGGATATGAAACAAAAAGGGGAAAAAACATATATGCAGACTTTTTTAATACTTGTTAATATTTTTCAGCATATCTTGTGATATTAGTTATAGAGTTTACCTGACTAATGTGTTGGATCTCAGGGTGTTCAGCATAGAAATTCTTCTCAAACTTTGGCAGCTCGTCCATGTTCCACTTCTTCTTGTGGAGACGCTCTCCTGGATTCCCAAACTTCATGGGTCCGCCTCGACCGCTCGTGGCCCCAAACCGTGGCCTGGATAATGTTGATCAAGACATTAAGACCACCAGAGAATCAGTGTCACTCCTGCAGCACTAGCCTTTCCCGAAGCAATTGTGTGCTGATCATGTCTATCTGTCTTTTGGATTTGTCTGACCAACATGTTTACGGCTGAATCTGCATGCCCAGAAGTCTCTGCACTTACAGACTTGACGGCTCACAACTGTTCTCTCAATTCATATGGGCTCATAAGAACGTTAAGGCTGTGATTGATTTATTAGAGATCTCTTCCAGCCTACAAATTAAAATTACCATAAGCACAGTTTACACAGCCTTAATAATATATATTTAGGCTTATAAGATTATTTTTTTTCGATCTATAATTTGATCGATGTAGAGAAGCTTGATGCTGAATGTCACAAAGGTGTTAATAGTGTGTGATGATTTGTGTCTGAGGCGAATGTTATGTATAATTGTACCAAAAAGTATACCAAAAAGTATTCACAGTTTTATGTGTTTAGAATTTTAGTCTATAAATCTTAACTCAAGCAAAAACATGTTGCAGTCTTACTTATTTATTATAAGAAAAAAATATTTCAAGTCAAATATATCTTTCATTCCCAGAAGTATCCAGCCCCTTAATTCAGTGTATTTCCTGTAGCCACTGCAAATATAACATCAGAGATTAAATTTAGTGTAGAGGAAACCCAGTGAGCTCTCCTACAGCGCCACCATCAGGCCAAATTGAAACTTTCCTGACATCATGACATTTACCCTGGGGTCACATAAGGATCGATAGTAAGGGGAAAACATGTTTAAAAAAATGTCAGTGGTATTTAACAGTTTTTACAGTTTTTACAGTTTTTACAGTGTTGACAGTGGAAGTAAACAACAACATTTGTGCTCGCTCTGCTCTCCCGATAGAGAACACTAGTTGGTAAACAGCCGTGTCCTCCGCTCACACACTCCCTGCGCTGTGTAGACATGATGCAACACAGCCTCGCTGGTAAACAACTGCGTGGCCTCCATAAATAAACCGCGGAGTTACCTGTCTCGCCCACGGTCTCTGCCCCTGTCTCCATAAGACGAGCCTCCTCTCATGTTGCTGGGATCCTCTCCGCTGGGGTCGGACACGTTCGCTCACTTTGCACGGCGACTATTTAACGTTAGGTTCTGTATTGAAGTGCAAAATAAAGTTAACAGATACCTGTAAATATACCCGAGGGTTCCTATGCTCATAAATAGATGTTTAGTGGACGACTATTCCGCTTAAAAGGACTTTAGTAAACAAATGCTGGATGCGTCACAGTCCGCTTCGCTCCTGTCGTCCCTGCCCTCTTTAGCGACGTAACTTCAGCTAGTAGTTCTACGTAGCCTCCCGTCAGTGACAGCGACGCTACGCAAAAATAGTCCGCTGAGTAAAAATGGTGAATTTGATTGGGCGGAGCCACTCGCGCTTTGTAACAGCTGGCGGCAGTAGTGTCTGTGTGTCACAGAGTCTCTCTTCCGGGGCGACCGTAGAAGAAGAAGAAATGACCAGGAAGTTCAACTCGTCGGTCGTTCCTGTGGACCGTGATTGATATGAGTTGTTTTTAATGTCTGGGAGAGGAAGTTTCCGCTCTAACATGTTGTCTTGACCTGCGGATTTTTACGGAACACCTAGTTTCAGGAAATGCCTTTGTTAATTCAGAAAAGAGGGTTAGACCGCTTGAACTCCACAGCGGAACTGTTCGAGAAACATCCTCATTTACAGGTTTGTTTACAGGAAGTGTGGCTACGTGTAGCTGAGTGAGTCACTGACGATTGCTTTATGTCATCCTGCATCCACAGAGAAAACGGGCTTCACAGCAATGAACCGGATTGGGCGGTGGCGTGTGGTGATAGATGCCAGTCTATCAAAGAACAGATGCAACTGAAGTAGTTTAAATAGCAGCAACTCTAAAGTCACTCGAATGTGAAATGTTTGATTCTGTTATGATCACAAATGTGGTAAAATATCATTGACCTACAGGATGACCCTTTATTATTCTTATATAAAGACATCCAGTGAGACAGCTACTAAACTCAGTGGTGCACTCAAATAATAACCAACCAAACACATCACAAAGTTAAAGATTTGCAGTCTGTGTTCATATCTGTGAAGTAGCACCACTGTTTACAAATGTGATTTGCAATGGATTAGTGCCACTGGTGTCAATTCCACAATGACCACTGCTAAACCTAACTTTTAATTCTCAATTCACAGGATAGTGCAAGAGCGTTTCGCTCGAGGCCACTTGTTGATGTCGACCCAAAGTGCCTCCTGTATGTCCAACAACGAGAGTTTGCTGCAACGACCCCAGCAGACGGTGAGTAAATGTGTTTCAAGTCTGGCTCCCAAAGTGTTCTTCAGGTCCACTGATCTGCATCCGTACTACAACACGTGCTTCCTTCTCCTGTTTTTATCAGATCATGTTTCGGTCCTTGGATCTGACGACGCCACCACCTGCCATTTGGTTGTTCTGCGACACACTGGTAACGTTGCTTTAGTTCGATTTATTCTGTGTGCACTATTCTGCAGGTCTATGCGGTTTTAAAAACCTTACTAACTTGAAAGATTATTATTTCTCAGGAAGTGGAGCTGTCTGCCTCGCTCACTGTGATGGTTCCAGCACTTGGTCTGAAATCCCACACCTGGTGAAGTCCGTCACGTCGCTGAGTAAAGTCAGTAAGGAGGGCAGGTATGAAACCCACAGACACATGTGGTAACAGTGGATATCCCTCAGTTTGAGCATCCATTCAAATGTTTTAAAATTTATTTTTTCTCTCCTTTTCTTTCCATTTTATAGACTTGAGCTCCACCTTATTGGGGGATTCAACGATGAGTCCAAGACATCCCATAATCTCAGCCTTAACATACTGGGTATAGTCCTTTAAAGATATCTCATGTCTCTTTGTTAACATATGGTTGGAGCATTTGAACATTGCAAAACTTAAACAGCTCTTTTCCACTTTACAGCAGCGTTTCATAAACAGAAAGAGGATATTCATCTGGAAACATGTTGCATCACAGGTTACAATGCGTTTTTCATAAAGATAATCATTTATCGTTCAGAAATATCCTTGCAGTTCATCCAGTGAACGTTTCTGTTCTCTGTTGTTGTAGAAATGAACGATGTTGTTGTTGATGGGAATCATAGACCGATAGTGTATGGAATAGGTAAGTGATGAAAAGAACAAGAAGCCTGCGATGCTTTAATGGCAGATGACCTCCAATACATTGTGTCTGTTTCTTCATAGGTGTAAATGTTAAAACAGGGGATCTTTTCCCTTCATCATTCTCTCACAAAGGACCTGCAGAGGAGCTGCGATCAGCACGGACCTTCACTGGAGGACAGGTCATACACAGTTTAAATTTCCCTGTATAATATGGACGTCTCTATGTAAACAAATTCCCCTTTGTGTGAGACAAAAACATTATTTTAATTTAGGCTGTAGCTAGTTATTTGTATCGTTATGAATTAGTTAGTATCGATATTTTCGTTTACATGGTAGAAGGAAATGGATAATTCTCAGAGCCCAAAGAAAAGTCAGCAGATCATTTGATGGTTAACAATGTAAATTACAAACTTATACACAAAGAAAATCTGTAAATTGTTGCAGCAGAGAAGCTCTATAAATATATATTTTTTAATTTTATTATTGATAAATTACTTAAAAGTTTCATAAATTACTAAATCTGAAGCCCTGTAATTTTTAATGGATTAAGTGATTGGTTAATAATTGTTTACGAGACCATATAGATTCTCTTAAAATAACAAAGTGTTAACTGAGCAGTTGTTTAAATATTTGGCGTCAAATATATGAAACACAAAGTGAATTCAAAGATCATAAATAAAAGCTTCTTTTCCCTGCAGATGGCTGAAGTATATGACTCAAGTCGCGGACGTGTCAAAATTGGCCCCTGCGAGTGGTCTTCAAATATGGATATTGCCTTCTGGTTGTCCCAAAATGACGACACAATTTTAAAGGTAAAAGATATAACGAAGTAAATAGCCTCTTAAGGTGATTTCAGTGGATGACTCTGTTGTTTTTCTCTCCTGTCCAGTACCTGTCCACTTCTCCAATGGCCGAACCGCCGCACTTCGTCCAGCACATGAAGTCCACCATCAAGTTCCTTTTAGAGCATCCCGACTCCGATAGCCTGTTTCCTGGTGGTCAGCCACAGCTCTATCACAGGACTGAGGCGGGGGACTGGGAGAGGGCTGTCCAGTCATAGGGGCCTACTCCCATTTTCACCCTGAAAGTCAAACATGAAACCTGACAATTTGTTTTGCCTCTTGGTGCATTGGATACACTGTGACTCTTCCACCCTCTGTTTTTTTTTTTTTATTCATCGTGTCTTATCAAGATGGGGACCCCAGGCAGGACCGTATGTCTGCTGATTGTCTGTCCTGACTTATCTGGCTGGTCCGGGAAAGGAGAAGAATTAGTGATTCTGTTGATGCCTGTTAAAAAGTAAACTTCCAATCTTGTGAGGTAGTTTAAAGTCTGCACCTTACACCTCCTGCTGTGTTGCAGGGTGTAAAGGTCAATGTCCTTCTATGCCTGCTCATCATGTTGATTTTGTCTGTTTTTTTCTCAGCCTGAAAACTACGAATGCTGAACGGTGTTCCAAAGTATAAGTTCAGTTTATACTAGTAAAGGACAGCCTTGAAAAGTGATGGCCTTCATATTACTGTTACTATGGTCAGAAAAAGGGTTGGCCCAAAGCAGACGTGGGAGTTGTGATTAGGATCAGAGGATTATTTAATCTGTACAATGAGGATTATTTTGCATTCAAACAGTTGCTTTTCAGCTGTTGACATTTCCCTCACGTACCTGAACGCACCAACAAAGATTGTATTCTTGTAACTGTCAGAAAGAAGAAGACAAGCCAATGGTTATTGAGAATACTGCGAGATTCAAGCACTTATATTTACAAAATTTAAAATGAAATATACAATTAGGTGCAATTTCCATTAAAAGATTATACTTTGGAAATAAAGACATGATTTGTAGTTAATAGGCTGAGACATGTACATAAAAAATCTGTGTCGCCCTTTAAATATAGCGCTTGACCTGCTGCTTAAGAGTAATTACAGGTGATTTAATTTCAGCATGAACAATTAAAACATAAAAATCATTTTGGCACAGACCTTGTTTAAAACAGTGAGGACATTTACAAACGCTAAACTCCACCGCTGAAGCTCTTTTCTCTACTAACGCACCTTCCGGATGAGAGTGAAATGTAGGCCATCAATGATGCTCTTTACTAGGCTATGAATGTGTACATTTGAGAAAATTGCATGTGTTAATGTTGATGTTAATCTAAAAGAAATCATACAGATTCTTTTGAAACATGAACAAATTGAGAGCAACAGCATGTTCTGTCTAAGGCCTTTTTATAAGGTTTTCTACAGAAAGTTGCCCCGTGCTTAAAGCGTTCAGCATGCAGCGTGTGATAGTTCCGTACCTGTTACTATATGAATGTGACCTTTCTGGTTTGACGTGTTGTGGGAATGCTTGGTGAGTAGATTCCTACGGTTGAGCTATTGAGGTCAAGATTATTGGTAAGTGTGGATGTCTCATAGAGGTTGAAACCTGTCAAAGTGGCTCAGCCAACATGACCAAACAATATCACCTTATGGTATAGATGTCTCCTATTTTTTCAAGCACAGCCTATACAGGCACATTGAATCATATTTTATTCGTACAGCCCATATTCACAAATCCAAGTTTGCCTCATAGGGATTGACGATCTGTACAAGCTGTGTCCTCCCCTCTCCTTAACCCTCGACGAGGGTGAGGATAAACTACCAAACTCTTTAATAAATATGCGGACACCTCAGAAAGAGTCACAACTATGAATATACTCTCAGCCAGCATGACCTTGACAAATATATATATATATAGTCTTACAAATCTTGTTTGGGCTGCACTCGCTTGCAAACACACTATTGATAATAAAATAATATTCGTTATGTTACAGTGGGTTTTATTGAGGATTCATTATCACTAAATTCCTGTAGACAACATTCACTGATTCGTCACAAAACAATCTCTGGTATTAATATTGCTCTCAGATGAACCCTGACCGTCAGCTCCAGCAGCTGATCTGTGATCGGGTGTGTTTCTCTCAGATGACCCCTGACAGTCAGCTCCACCAGCTGATCTGTGATCCAGTGTGTTTCCAGCGTCGCTCCGCCCATGCAACTCTACGCTCATTGCTATTCATAAACAGGGAGAGTCGGTTATTCTTTTACGCGGAACGAGGCGAGCCGGCTGATGACAGACTGCTGACAGACAGTGTCGGTGGATGACAGCTCCTCACGTGCAAGTATCCTCCTATTGGTTCCGTCCACCAGAGAGAACGTGGCTGGTCGGATTATTATATTTCATCGTGGGCAGCGGTACAGTATCTGTGACCGGCACAGAGATGACGGTATGATGGCGTCCCGGTAGCAGGAACATTCCGCTAGCTCCCTCACAGACACCGTCAGCTGGGGTGACACATTCCTCCTTCTGCCTGTTTGACTCCGCTTGTATTCGAACGCTAATCTGAAATGTTGAAGGCGCTGGTGAGACACGTCCGTCGGTACCCGTGGGCCTCTAACGTCACGGTGTACGGGTGTCTGTTCGCGGGGGGGGACCTGGTGCACCAGCTGCTCTCGCGCAGGGACAACGTGGACTGGAGCCACACGCGCAACGTCGCCGTGGTCGGGTTCGGTTTCCATGGCAACTTCAGTTTCTTCTGGATGCGCTTCCTGGAGCGGAGGTTCCCCGGCAACTCTGCCAGGATGGTGCTGAGGAAGCTGCTCCTGGACCAGTCCATAGCCGGGCCCCTGGCCACCAGTGTCTTCTACACAGGTCTCTCTCTCTCACACACATGCACGTCTCTCTATAGTTGTCATATAATATAATATAATATAACCCTAACCCTAAGTCTTAACCCTTTAACAGCCAATTGAAAATTGTTCTCATAGTTGTCCTCACTCTGCAGGGTCTATGTATAAAATGGTCCTCACAAAGATATAAGTACAGGAACACACACACACAAACACACACACACACACACACACACACACACACACAAACACACACACACTTGTCTCTGGTTGTGAGGTCACAAATTGGTATAATGCACTCCCTAGCCCCTTACCCTATAACCTTAACAATCATTACTAAATGCCTAACCAAAATTCTAACCAAAACTCTAACATTTGAATTTGTGAGGACCAGCTAAAATGTCCTCAACCAATATTGGCCCTCATAACTATAGATAGACATGTGTGCAGACACACACACGCAGTCACACACACACACACACACACACACAAACATACGGGAAGTCAATAGTTAACTCCAAGACAGATCACATATCTGTCAACTTGTAACAGAACCCGCGTCATCTCCATGCTCCTGCGCTTGTGGGGTAAAGATCAGCGGTTGTTCATTGTCCCATGAAGCCAACCTTGACTAGCAGAGGTCACATGAAAACACTGATTCCACTGCAAAGAGAGGCGCGCTCCAACAGATACCGACACACGCCTCAGTAGGATATCAGTTCATCAGTATAATCAGTGGCTTGAACCTGAAGGATCTTTATTTTATGTGGTGATTTACGAGCCTGAGAACTTACAACACTGTTTGATGCTTCCTTTAATATTTTTACATTTTATTACAGTAGAAATGTTGCTATATAGTGGGCCATCGTTTACATCAAACCAATACAAACTGGTTCAAAGTTGAATGGGAAAATAAGGTAACTCAATTCTTATGATTCTCCCTTAAATCACGTTTCACCAAGTTACAAGCACTAATAGAAATCTGTTCCCTAAGTTTGCCCAATGTTTTTCATCAAGATCCATGAACTATTATTATTACCTGGTTAAACGTGAAAATTATGTAAAATGCCCTATCTTGTGAGTGAATCCGTGGCCTGATCCAGATCCACACCAAAGTTGAATGGACTCTTCACTGACCCATGCCACGTCCTTCCCACAAGTTACCTAGAAATCCAATCCAGTAGCTTTTGCGTAATTCTGCTGATTCGAGACAAACAGACGTGTTAAGGGAGGGAGAGCTCATGGATTTTTATTTTCCTTACTCCAATAACACATACAGTCTAGTCCCACCGTCTGTCTGTGAATCTTCTTACCTGTCACATCATTTCCCATCAGGCTCCCAGAGAATAACCCCCCCACCACTTCTTGTCTTTGTCATCCAGGTGTCAGCTTCTTGGAAGGAAAGGAGGACGTCTTTGAAGACTGGAGAAACAAATTCCTGAATACATATAGGGTGAGTTGCAGCAGAGACGACCTGTCAGTGCTTGTTTTTTCCGGTCAGCATCAACTTTCGCTTTTCCCTGACATATACCATCCACGCTGATGCTCTGTGACAGTTGACTCGTGCCATTTCAAATCAAACAGTGAGAAGATGACATTTGTGACTGGCGTGCTTTCTGTTTTGTCTCTCCTTTCAGACGGGGCTGATGTACTGGCCGTTCATGCAGGTAATCTCTCCAGTGAATAATTTGCATAGCATCAATAGTTAGAAAATCTAGGCTTATAACCACATCTCAGGGTCAAGTTAGTGGATCTTTGATGTAGATTCTCTTCACTTCCATTAATGTCATAGTTTTTTTAACCATATGATGAATTTTGATCCATAAACAACCTTTAAAATAATAGATGTATCCCAATTACAAGAGCTGCACATTTTTGTTGATCAAAAGTATGGAGGCTTACATCAATACTAGCGAAGTTTTTTATTTTTTATTTTAGGACCTCATATCCACATAATTAAGTATTAATTATATGAACCAGTAAAAAAGCATTAATATGGTGCAATCTCTACCTTTCCCTCAGTTTCTGAACTTTGCCTTCGTGCCTCTATTCGTCCGGACCACTTTCACCGGCTGCTGCGCCTTCGTCTGGGCCATATTCCTGTGTTTCTCACAGCAGAGCGGCGATGGCACGGCCGGTGCGGCTCTGAAATGGATGTTCTCCAATCAACAGGAGGAATCAGAAGCCACAAAGGAGAAAGTGGAAACTGAAGTCAAGGAGGGAACAGCAGCGCCTAAATCTACTCAGAACTGAAACACGCTGGGCAGGAAAACACTGGTATGAACAGGATACGACTGGTCCAGTGGACAGTTGTCCTGTCTGTGGTTGTTGTTGCACTGGCACTGGCAGACTTTGACTCTAAAGTCTCACTGGGGACAAAGTAAAGTGTGACACATGCTGTACAGTGGTTTTGGACTGTATGTGTGTATCTGCAGCATATTTTTCAATACTTGAACAAGATATATCAGTTCCATGGGAAAAGACATTCAATCCTATTCTTCCATAGTCATGCTATATTTCTCGGGTTTTAATTCAAAAACCCACGTGAGGACTTTGAATGTCTGGGACAGAAAGAGTATCGATGGATGTTCCAGGTACTTCCGATTTTCACCTAAATGAAAAACTGGAACGAGTGGGGGAGAACATTTTTAACACTATGTGAAGTGGCAGCTAACACATCAGCGCAGACCTGAAGGTTCATAAAACTTGAAAAACTATCATTCTGAACATTCAAATATGGCTCTTTCTTTATGAGCAAAAGTGCTTTTTGTGACTGTTATTTGCATCTGTAACAGAGTGCCTGTCTGTATTGATTCCAGCTTACACTGGGGGCCCACTGCACAAGTACACATTTTTACATTCATATTTATGTTACTAGGCGTTTTATACATAAGGACCAACATGCACTGAGCAAACAGGAGGGCTGTGGAAGAAACTGTAAAAACATCTTAAACATATCATAAAACACATTTTAACGTGTTTACTCTACATCTAAATAAGTGCTAGGGAAATACTAATGAATATCACTTTGAGTTTGTCTGATTATGATTTAACAACTATTAACAGCATGGATGTGGACTTGCTATCTGCCTGATGTCGTACTTGTACTTCCCATGTGACACTGTGGAGTGTTGCTTTGCCCGGTTTGCAGATTGTCTTAATACAGTTTGCTACTATAACCTTTTTTTCCCTCGTTTGACCTCTGTGAAAATGTTTCGTTACAGGTTTTACTTGTCAGCAGTGACTCTTGAAATGTAACATCAGCTCCTTGCAGCAAACAGTTTTCTACAGAGGTCATTTTATAAATAGAGAGCAGCTCAGTATGAGACCTGACTGTTATTCCTATACATAGAGTGTAAAGGTTTATGGGAAACGACTCCCTTCTCTTCTCAGGTAGATAACTAAACATTCACACTTTTGCATTTTTCATCCGTGTTCCCACGTATTACTGAAAGTCCTGATGTATCTATTTTTGTCTTTCTCAGCTAAATTTATAAGGTGGTAATGATACTAAAGCGTTAGAATTAGGGCACAGAAGAAAAACACTAAAAACGTTGTTTGATCTCTGTTACTGTACCATTTTGTGTAAATTAATTCTTGATTACTTCTACACTGATGAGCTACACTGGAACTGAAAGGTTAAAATATAAATATTCCATTTGTTCAGTTCATATCAGCAAGTGAAAACTAGAATAGTAAAATTCTGTCTGAATGTTTTTGACGGGTTTTAATCACGAAGAACCACATAATATATCTGACACTAATTTAATTACATTTTGTACTGTGAATGCTAAATTGAGATAAACACTATTTATTGTTGATTAAAATGAAAACACCCCTTTGATTCAGTGTGATTAATGAACAAGCATACGTCTATAACAACAAGAAACCAGCTGTTACTCTTATTCTGCTACCAGTGGTGCATTCTGGGTGTGTTTTGGCTTGTGTTCAGTATAACTCTCATTTGTCATTTACATGCAACCTGCAGCTCTGTCGGCATTTCTTGTGGGAATATATTGAGCACAGTTTGTTCTTTGAAAAGTCTGCCTGCATGTAAACAGTAGCTTTATTCTGCAGCTTGTGTTTTCATTCTCTCTGGCATCTGTTTTGATTCACGTCGACTTCTGAGAATCCAAAAAGAAAAGAAGAAGCATATAACGTGCCTATAAATAAAGGTATGTCTAATTTTGTATCAGGCTCCTCCAACAGATTCCATTTGTCTAATTTTACCTCCTGCAACCAGACCCCCTTATGTGGAAACAACTGCCATTCAACCTTTGTCAGTTGTATCAGCATGTAAATAATAACCAGAGGTATGCTTCTGAGACAACTTCTAACAGTCATGGTCCTTTATCCAGCTGCTAGTCCCACAAACATCTGCTGTCTGTCTGTCTGTCTGTCTGTCTGTCTGTCTGTCTGTGGGATATGTATCTCACACATCTCACTCACGGGGCGGGGGTTAAGTGAAAGACACTTTTGGAGTTTCAGGGGTAAACAGTGTTGCAGCCAAATCAAATACAGAGTGAATGGTGATCACTTCTTCAAAAAACCACAGAAAAACATGAATCCTCCATACTGCTCCTGTGGTGTCACCAAGTTTCCATAAGCATTCAGATTCGATTCGAAACGAGATCATTTACACTGTGTTTTTAGCCAACATGTCCTCTGTCATCCTCCTCCAGAGCCGCGATAGCGCGTGGATCACAGGGTTATGGACACTTTAAGTGAACTATCCGTTTAAGGTCTCGACCTATATGCAAAGTGCTTTGAGATAATGTATGACAGGCAATGTATGAACAAACCGTAGTTCAATAAATCCCTCAAATGTAAATATAAACCACACATGAACAATAATTAAGCAAATTTTATTTCGTTTTATGAAAAACACTTAGTGCAGAGAAGATGAACACAAAGTTTATCTAACTTTATTCTATAAACTTTTTTAGGAAAAGCTTACAGAGGCTGTAAACAGGGGAAAAGACAGTTTATTGTAGAAAATATACTTCATGTCCCAATCACAACACAACCTGGACACAGGGTAGCAGGTGTGAACTGAACACAGGAGAAGTCTGGACAGCAGTGACTCCTTAGCTGTGTTCTTAATGTAACTTCAATGTTACTGTGCGCCTATTGTTTCAGTTTGAACGTCAGCTCCTTGTCAGTGGGTGTCTCCCAGCAGCCTCACGTCCCTGCTCGCACTGCGCATGCTCCCTGCATCCTCTCCCCTGCCCCTGCTCTCCATCCTCACACACGGTCCAGGGACTTGAAGAAGCTCGAATAAAGATGCTCATCGTCTCGGGTCGCCGGAGCCTTGTCACCGGGTGAAGTTGAGCGCGCAAACAGAGGAAGCGGTACATCCAGCAGCAGTATCAGCAGCAGCAGCAGTATCAGAACCTCCACCACATCTCTCTCTCTCCTCTGTCTCTCTCTCACCGACATGGAGCTGCAGAGATCTATTTCGGACAACGAGCGCGCGCTCAGGAGCTACGGCGCCGTGTCGGAGACGGCGTGGACCACGGACAAAGGTGAGCGCCGAGCACCGCGCAGGGGAGAGGGAGGGTTATCGCCCTGTCAGGAACGTCTCCGTGTTGTCAGTGCACGTTCGAGCCGGCGAGCCGCTGCAGCAAGGAAGTGGTTAAAACGCGTGACTCACAAAGGGTTTGGGCTGTTGTCAGCCAGCGCAGCTAAAAGGCCCATTTACCCCTCTTCACTGTTTATGAATGAAACTGAGCCAGGGACTACACACACACACACACACACACACACACACACACACACACACACTCAATAATTAGTCTATAAACATTTATACTGATCTTTGAATGTGTGTGTGTGTGTGTGTGTGTGTATGTGTTTAATCGAGTGTTAATCAATAGTCTGTCTACATTTTCATATACTACATTTTTCAGAATACTTTGTGCTGATATGAGTCATAATTACAGAACGTTATCACAGTCATAACAGTTTTTTTCCTCAAATACAAAGAAAACAGCATAAAAACATTTCCCCCCCATTTTCAGTTAACAAGGAAAGCTGCAAAGCCACTTTAATTTAATTAAATGTGTCAGTTATCACTAATACAGGTTGTTTTTTTTTGCTTCATTCAGTATATGGTGTTCAAACATCAGAAAACAGAATCACAATGTCCAACGAGAATTGAAGTTAAATTGATTGTTTTTGTTTCCCTCCCTGAACAACAGACAAACACAAAGATAGTTATATTACAGAGATATAACAAACAGCTGATCGTCACTGTGGAGAAGCTGGAGTCAGAGGATACTCTGCATCTGTTCAAGATTCACGATTCCCTTTATTGTCTTTCAGACCAAACACAAGACACGTGCGCGTTAGAATGAAGTTGCATTGCATCCAGCTCATGAATATAATTTAGAATGCTGTTTAACCACATAAGTTTCAGTAAATAAATAAATAAAATAATTAATAGATAAACGTGCTACAAACAGACATTAGGATATCGGATGCAACTGAGCGAAATGACACGTTCTGAATAAATCGATAAATAGAATGTAAACAAAGATGCCAATTAATATATACATAAATATAACAGAAAGTGTGTATGTAAACAGACAGCACATTGCACACACTGGTTCGGTTACAGGGAAGAGATCTGTCTATTAAATGGCTAATTGACCAATCATTTAATCATCTAATGATTACAGGATTAATCGTTGAAACCGCTGGCTGAAATAATGGCCACAGAGTTGAACGAATGCCAAATAAACATGATTGGGATCAGAGACGCTTGTATAAGGAGTTTCCAGGGGATGAAGGAGGATGAATGACTGATGTCAACAGACGCAGCACTATGGGGACAACAGACGTGGTTTCAGGGTTAGTGCGTCGCGGTCGGTTCTGCTGAGGACGGCTCGTGACAGAGGAGCAGGGTGTGAAGAAACTTCCAGATGAAGTCAGAGAAGAGGGGGGGGGGGGGATGCAGCGGATATTTTTAGACACAGATTCAACCAATGCTCCCCACCCCATTCCCCCAACCCTCCCTCTCTCTCTCTCTCTCTCTCTCTCTCTCATTCCCACAGTCACACACATGCAGCGAGAAAAAAACACCGAGCTAAAGCACGGTGAACGTCCCTCGCCGTTTATCCCCTCTAAAACAAAGACTAACACAGCCTGTGGTCACCTTGCACTTTCTATTTTGTGCTCACCATCTGGAGTTATCTACTGGGGAAAGAGGAGAAGTAGGAGGAGGGTGGAGGGTGGGGGGTGTCAGAGGCTGTATAGCATCATCAGCAGCAGCTCTGTGTGCACTGTGCGACTGCAGGATGTGTCGGGGCCGTCTGCATTGGGTGTCACACAGATGCTGACACCTCCCCTGTTGTGGAGCCTCCTGTGCTCGCTGCACCGGGAAGGTTCCACCACTGCTCTCCAGGATATTTACTCCTCATCTAATCGTAATCCTGAAGTCCACTGATACGTGGACGTGCACAGCATCTGGGATCAGGTTGGAGCAATGGCCCCTCAAAATGTGTGTGCACGTCCCTGCACTGAGGAGCCTGTTTGCTTTTAACAGCGTGTGGTGTGTGATGTGAAGGAGCAGTGTCGACCTCACCTGCTCCCTGGTGAACACATTGCTTTTAATCAGTTGTTCTTTCCCTGTTACGTGTGTAATGCTGAGCATGTGAGAGTGCCGATGAGGGGGAGCTGTTGGACATTATTGAGTTTGCTCATTGCTTCCCGGGTGGCTGTGGCTGAGGGGGTAGAGTGGTCGTCCTGCAGCCTGAAGGTCGGGAGTTCGATCCCCAGTCTGACCCATCTGCATGCCAAAGTGTCCTTGGGCAAGATGCAGAACCCCTAATGCCCCCCCCCCATAGAATAACAAAGTACTGTGAATAGATGCATTGTATTAATGTGTGTGTGAATGGATGAATGTAAAACTGTACTGTAAAGCACCATTACCATTTAATGCTGCTTCGTCTCATTGACAATGAGCACATGGCTGAGAGTGAGAGTTTGCTGCGTGGGTGTTGGCAATAGTACAACAGGAGAAAGGAAAGAGGGGGAAATGAAGAGTGTGTTTCATATCCCACTGCAGTTTCATCAGGCAAACTTTGATTTGTCTGAGTCCGAGTGTGTCTGTTCTGAGCAGACACTTTAACGTGATGATTCAACAGCAGCGAACTGGGCCCTCAGACTTCTGTCTGCTGTGGTGAGTCAGCTCTGTCTTCAGCAAGCATCGCTGAAAAAAAGTACCACAAACACACACACACTGCACTTTGTGTTGCTGCAGGAGGATGAAGAGCTGATCCTCTCCTCTGTCACACTGTGGAGAAATACTGTGCAGCACATTCGAGCAAATCGTTTGTTTACCCAGACCTATCAGGTTGTCGACTGGGAACATGTTCTTATTTATAGAAGGGATTAGTTTACACCCAGTATGGACAGGAAGATTGATACAAAATAATTTGAATAAGAACCATATGGACAAGTGAGTTTGCACATGGACAAATAACAACTTTAACAAATGTGAACCTGCATTTGACGACAAAGAAAGGGAAATATCCAGGTATTTGTGTTTTTTCTTTTCCTTTAATAAGATATTTATATTAATTGTTAAACACAGCCCTAATGTTTTTATACATATCCTCTGACACCAGCTTTGGGTGATTGTGTTGACATCCAGTCTCATTGGGAAGCATTTAGTTCTGGCTCTGGGAAATGTTCATGTTCTGCACAAATGTGGAAGACAACTGTTTATGACTCAGGGCTGCAGAGAACCCAATCCAAGACATGTGACGGATGGTTTGGGAGTATTGCCAAATTTGACAGTTTTGCAAAAATATGTATTTTTTTCTTTTCTTTTAATTCCTCATTTATCTCTTTAGTGATTTAAGTAGGTACGTTTCAAAAGGTCAAAATAGAAGCAGCAGAGGCCAGAATATCCTGATCTTAAACCTCTCATCAGACTCATCTCCACCAAAAACCCTAATCCTATAACTTCCATAATGCAACTTGTCTCTCAGTAGACCTCCCCTCCTGCCTGACATCATACAACTTCCACACACCCTTCTGTTAAAGAGTGTCAAAACACTGACAACATGATATCACTACAATAATATAAGAGCCACAGAAGGCATCATTATCATATACTCATCATGATAAGTAAATTGATTTCAATGTGTGAAATTGATGTTGAAGAGGAGGAAACCAGGATTCAGTTCACTCTTAAAATGAGTATCCTACTGTATATGTGTTGATTGGATGCTTTAACATGCAGGTGAGGTCAGTGCAGGTCCTGCAGCATTAGCGATGGTCAGTGCATTGATCATGGTAATCAGTGCCTGGTCAGTGTAGTTAGTGTTGAGTGGTTGCATTGTCTGTCCATGCTCATGTCAGCTGCGAGGAGAGAGAGGGGGGGGGGGTCTGAGGTCCAGCTCGGGTAGGAAATCATTGATCCATGTTAGGAAATTCTTTTCTTTGTTTTGATCCTTTCTTTTTTGAAAGAGGTATCAAAGTGCCCTTCAGTATATTTTTATAATCAGATTTTCTGCAGGCCACACACACACTTTCACTTCATTAGTGATTGAAACCTTTCAGTGGAAAACAGGAGTTTGTGCTTGAGGCGCTGCTGTGACTAGAAATGTCAAATCACCTCACTGAATATACTGCTTTCTCTCCAAACATCATGCGCTCGGCTGCTGTGAAACCCCACGACTCAGGGAGACGAGTAGAGAACTGGGTTCGCCAAGAAACCCTCGCTGTTGGAAACTTTACAAAGATAAAAAGAAAGAATTGAGGAATTTAAGGATGAAACAGTCACATCAAATTATAGGAGAATGAACCTGTGATTAAAAACCTCAGCTTATAAGTGTTGTGCCACTGGAGTCTGATTTATTCTGAGTGAAGTGAGTGTTTTCAGTCATTTCAAACTTCCAAGCATTGTTCAAGGTGAGGGGAGTTGGATAACAGACCCGATCGCAGCAGAGGTGACCTTGTGGATAGTAAACAGTCTCCTGTTTGTTTCTTCTGCCTCCCCCTTAACTTTCCTATTCCTCCTCATTAACAGTTACTGTGTGTGTTGTCCCTCTTCCTCTCAGGTCACTCAGACGTGTCCATGGCAGAGAGCACCATGTCTCCAGATGAGATCGAGGTGGAGATGACTCGTATCCAGCGCCTGCGGGAGGTCCTGGTGCGCCGGGAGTCCGAGCTGCGCTTCATGTGAGTCCCTGAAGTGTCATTTTGCAAGTTTTCATAACACCACACGTCCCAGAATGTGACAGAGAGTCTAAGCAGTACGCCGTCACTACGGCCCCTGCTGCTGCTGTCCTTGAGTGGATGATTGAGAGATGAAGGCCTAAGTCGACGCCATCGTGATGCACTGCAAAGGCACTCGATCGCTGTTTCTATGTGACACAAGTGGGCAGTTTTAAGACAGTCTCGATCCTGAGCGAGGCAGTCCATTTGTCCATTGATTATTCAGAGAGCCCGACAGTAGCTGTGAGTCACCAACATGAACTCACTGGCTCCTCGTCCACAGCAGTAGCTTCAAGGATCATGGATCGTATTCTGTATTATCTCTGTCGGAATCCTGGCTGTCGTCATCTCAGGAGGTTGAGTCTGCTCTCTCTGGCCAGGCTGGTAACATGGATGTTAATGAAGTGATCACACAAGTGCTGATTTTGAAACTAAACAGATCTGGTGTTTTAATGTATTGTTCAATACACACAAGGCTGCATCTCAATTACTTTCATGATCAAGCACGGTGAAGATCATCACAATTTACTAAAGTAATTTAATCATTTATTGATATTAATATTTTAATATAATTTCCGACGAGGAAATGCAGCTAATGCTGTTTTTTTTTTGAGCAGCTGTTACCATTAATTATTCAGCATTGTTGTTTGAAAGACGACATGAATGATTAACCGATCCGTCCATTGACTAATTGACTAATCAAATAATCAACAGACTCACATTACTTGTAGGAATGGAAGATATGAGACAGTATTAATTCATCAGCCATCACATGTGTAAAAAATGCATGCGGTGATGTTAAACATTGCAGGTAGTGTTGCAAAATGAAGAACAAACTAAAAACCTTTTTTCAGCTTTTTAATTTGTAGGAAAAGTTCAAACTATTCCACTTGAAATACTAGAAATATAGATTTTACAATGTGGAGCAAAGATTTAGTTGTTGTTATATACACTTTGCTTTTGACAATCTGGTCTTATTGAGCCAGGATGTTGATGTTAGTTCACACGCCTCCACTAGAGCAGCTTCATTAGGCCGCCACGCTGCTTATTGCTTACGTCTCTGTTGTCAGGCTCTGCGTGACTCAAGACAGTAGAGATTCACACACACACACACACACAAAAACACACAAAGTAGCAGATGGAGTGTCAGAGTGCAGAAGCTGCTGGAATCCACAGATAGCACTGAGAGAGTAAAACACAAGGCAGAACAAGAAGCTGAAGGGAGAAAGCAGGAGGGAGGTTAAAAAAACGGAGCAGGGATAAATACAGAGGGAGGAGGAGGAGGAGGAGGAGGAGGAGGAGGAGGTGGAAGGAGGCTGTGGATGAGTCATCGGCATGATCTATCACAGGAAGAATTAAATCTGTGGTAGCTGTCACTGCTGTGCAGAGAGAGGGAGGGGGTTTAGGGAAGTGAAGGGGAAAATGTGAAGGCCCCCCCGAGGGTGAGGCGTCACGGCTGCAGGAGGCGCAGAGAGCGGCGTGGATTGATTTCTGTCGCCTGTTTTATCATCCGCACACACTCGTGATATACGACACGTGGGGGTGCCGAGGCTGTGATGTCTTACTGACAAGTATAACAGCGAATCAGATTAGGATCAGCACAGTGATTAGTGCTGAGATGAAGGGTCGATTTCTCAATTATTCAGGCAAGGCAAGTTGTATAAAAATAAGATTCAGACAAGAGGCAATTCAAAGTTCTCTACAAAGTGTGACGGGAATTTTACCATTTGGGCATTGATTGATGGAAGGAACTACTTTGATGTATAGAAAGATGAGCAAATGCAGTCCCTTAGGAATCAGGGTGTTTTGCTTAAGCAATTGATGGTTATATTACTTCCTAACTTACAGGGTCACTTAACAAACACTTCACAGGGAGGGGGATGTAAGTGGGTTGTAAAACACTGATAAGCGATCCTTGAAAACAGATGTTTGACTCGAGGGGCTTGAGACCAAGTAGAAGACAGGATACTGATTACCTATTTCTAAGGATCAAAGAGGTTAATTGATAACATGTGTTCCTCTCCAGGAGGAGCTTGTAACTGTATAAGAGGGATGTGTGTTCTGTATGTCATTGCTCATTGTATGAAATCTTTGCCATGGTCTTGTACATTGATGCCCATCTGCAGATGCTGAATTAAACTACCAGAAAGAACAATTGCAATGACTTGTGCTTGACTATAGAGAAAATTCTACGACAAAAGACACGGGGAAACATGGAAATATAATACATTAAAACAAGTCAGTTAAAAGATGTTCAAATTAGTGGGATGTCTGTCTGTGCCATATTCCATCCTGCTCTGTCCAGTAGTTTTCCTCATTTGACGCAAAACCACCCCATGTGAAAGTCTCATGAGAGATCCCTCATGGGAGGGGGTACATCAACCAGCAGCGATCGATTCTGTACAATATATCACAGCATCTGGACCAAAGGGACGGACCAACTGATATTGTCATAAAGTCCACTGCGATAAAACAATTCATGATAATAATAGAAGTAAAAGGCACAGTTAGATTACTGCATTTCACATCAGATTTTCTGTCAGGGTTGGTTATGAGTCATAACTCTGTCTAACATCATTTCAGTCGGATAACGAAGTCCAGAGTGAAGCGGCTCAAAGCCTCTGCTGTTCATTAATCTGATGGAAGCAAGTGACCGTCTGTTTTCTGTGTCTTTTTCGAAGGATGGATGACGTTCAGCTCTGCAAAGACATCATGCGTTTAAAGCAGGAGCTGAGGCTGATTGTCGCAGTGCCAGGTAGGAGTTCAAACACACACACACACACACACACACACAACAAGTCAAGCTGTTCACTGCAACACTGAAGCCAAAGTATCCTGGATACGGTGGACAGGTTAGTTTGTAAAGGGAGTGCCCTCCCTCTCCTCAGGCTTCAGCTCTAACTTTGTTCTCGACGGTTGAGGGTCCCTCTTTGTGTGCCCACTATCCGTTAGGGATTATTGGTCTCACTAACTGCACGCTGTCGCACAAAAACTGCCCCTCGTTGACATTCCCGTGAGCCACTGGGGCCTCATGTGTGCAGTGGCTGGGTGTTCTGGCATCCCATAGGGAAGTGAGACAAACCAACGTGACTGCAAATGTCTTCTCCAGTTGAAACAAGACAGAGCTCTTTAGCATTTGCATTATTAAATCAGTGCCTTTTTAAAAAATACATTATACATGAGCACGTAATTAAGAGTCTGTTTCTGGTGTGACTCAGGGTTTAAGAGCCAGATGACTTTGCTATACGGCAGTGGGATCTAGGATTATTCTTACTGAAGGGTCATAGAGGGGCCACAATTTACAGGGGAGGGGCCAAACATATGTCCAAGTCCATTCACAATTCCTTGCTTCAGTAAGATGCTCATTTAAGTCGACCCTCGTTTACTGGTTACTCTATAGCTTTGAGCAAAACAACATATCAGTGAACATATTTTGAAAATAGTTCCCTGTTCAATATGTGTACTTCAAAGAAAGATAAGAAAAACTAAATCCTTAACAAATTATCATATTTATTGTGAGTGAGTACCTAGTTTATTTAACAACAAAAAGACAAGGGTACAGGGCCATCAGATTTCAGCTGGGGCCAGTGCCCCCCTGGGCCCTTCCCCTGGATCCGTCCCTGCTAAAGTCAGTATTTTTTTTAGGTCTGTTGCAAATAACTACATTTACTAAATTTGAGTTTATAGTCTACACGAGAAAGCAAAATATTAAGGGTTCAGTTCTGCGTGCTTGTCCTCCCCCTCCATACATTTATTTATTTGTCTATGACTTTGCCTTTCATCCATTTCCTTTCTTCCTTTCCCCCAGAGAAAGAAAAAACAAAGAAGCACCGGCAGCGGGAAGAGGAGCTGATCCTGAAGATCCATAAACTGGTGCAGAAGAGGGATTTCCTGGTGGATGACGCTGAGGTGGAGAGATTAAGGTGGAGTGCTCCAACACGTAGGCTCAGTCAGTCGGTGTGTGTGCGGTGATGTCGCCAGGAGCTGTCGTTTGTTTTAAATCAGTGTCAGATTAAAGAGCATCCATTGTTTCTTCATTAGAATCACAGGGTGGTAGAGAGACAACAGGAAGGAGACTCACTAGAGTGAATTTATGGAACAAATGAGAAGATGACTGACGACCGGGGATGGGCTCACTTCATCATTATGACACTGCCTGCTGTGTGTGTTTGTGTGCGTGTGTGTTTGTGGGAGGTTGACTGATGGCCATGGTTGTTCATTCCCATTTTGCTTCCTCCTCCTCCTCTGCTGCCACAGATAACCCGCAGACTGACAGAGATAACATTCAGACAAAATATGTGAAAAAACAACAAACTGGTTTTGAATCAGTGTCTGTGGAGCTGAAACAATTCATTTAGAAAGTGCACTACCACTGCAGTGTGTTATTGTTAACAGCTTCATCAAAATATTTCTATACGACACACTGAGGAACAACAAGAAAACGAGTTGTGATACATCGGGGCCACATTCAAGCCCAATTTGTGCTTCTCATGTGTGAGTATGACACTCAAGCGCTTCCATCGTTCTAAAAGATGAATCCCCAATAATGAATGAAAAACACCACGGGGTACACAACGATTTTGAATTAATTAACCTTGCAACTGTTTTTTTTTTTTTCATAAAATTAACTAATAGACAGATACATTAAACTATATAAAGTTTAATCAAGCAGCTGACATTTTTCTTTGGTTTGGCACTGGGTTGCATTTTACAACATCCAGGATCTAAACCGCATATCCTTTGAGGGTCGTAGGGGAGCCTATCCCAGCTGCCATGGGGGGAGAGGTGTGGTTCACCGTGGGAAGGTCACCAGCGTGTCGACGGACCAAGACTCAACACCTAGTGAATTCAGAGTCCCCAGTGCCATACACAATAAGCGACGAAAGTAGAGTGAGAGAGAACTGTGAATGTGAGAGAGAAAATCTTCCTGATTGAAGATACGTTTAGTTTCATGGATTGAATTTAATACATCAACCTCATTTTGGAAAATAAGCCACGATGTGTCCTACCAGCGGTTGATGTTAGTGGAAGTGAGTGAGCGCTATTATAGTCACTCTTAAGATGATAAATAGCTACTTATTTTTGAATACAATGTAACTAAACATTGAAGATGCATCTGTTTGGGCCCTCAGGGAGCGAGAGGAGGACAATGATATGGCAGAGTTCCTCAGACTGAAGCTGATTCCTCTGGAGAAGAAGCTCAAAGAGGCACAAAGTGAGCAAGAAGTTTAATAAAACTATTTGTATATGCACATCTATTTCTCTTTTCTTGACCATTTCCCTTTACTTTTCTTTTTATTGGAAAGATCCTCCAAAGCCTAAGAGACAGATCCTGGAGCTGCCGCCCAACAAACCATCCATCACCAAGTCAGGAGTGGCCATCATTAAAGACTGCTGCGGAGCCACCCAGTGTGCCATCATGTAACCCACAAGAGATCTCTTTATAACCCCGTCCACGCATCAGAATAACACACGTGCTTCACATGACATGCCATACATCACTTCCTGTGACACAAAGAAGCCCAATAATTCCCCTGGACTCTGTTCAGGAGTCAGGTTTGTAATTTTAATACAGTTTCTGCCTCAAAGGGGCATCCAGAGGTTTGGAAACTTATCCCAGATCAGTACTCAAAACAGCTTGTGTAAGTGCAGACGGCTTCAGTTGTGTATGTGATGTGGAAAGGGAAATATGGCTGTTGTAAATAATAAAGGAATGACCTTTCTTTAGAGGGTGGTGATAAGGTCTGTGATGACGTTTCTGATACACAGTGCATGTAGGTGAACTACAAGCACAGAATTCAATTTAAATCCTGGGTTTCTCTGTGTGCATCATGTTTGATAATGGATAGTTCTTCTTCCATCTTAGCCATTTATCACTAACCTGAGACATACAACTATACATTTTCATCATTGTTACCAAGTGGGAGAAGCACACGGTTCCTACAACAACATGGCTGCAGATTAAGAGAGTGGTGGATGCTTTTTGTACTATAGCTGATAAATATTTTTGCCTCAATTCTTTGGCTCATACAGCTGAAAAATCTCGAAAGACTCAATTCCGTCCAAACCATCTCACCATTTCAAACAAATATGTTGTCCAAGCAACATAATAACGAGACAATGAACTAAAAATAAAATAACGTGTGGCTAAATTGCGGGTGCATCACGATCTTAATAAGCAATTCATCTGCAGCCGTTTTGTGTTCCTCAATTCTCCAACCACAGGGACGAGTAGGAGCAGGGGTCACATGATCAAAACCAAAAGGTATACAGTGGTGTTTAAGTAGAATTGTTGTTTTTTTCAACCTGGGCCCTATATTTGATATTATTAAATAATAAATGAAATGGAAACTAAATGGTAAAAAACTTTTGGAATCGGTCCAGTAAATTACCTCTTCTGGCATGAAAGCAGTAGCTACAATGTTATCTAGTGGGGCAACAGTGACAGACCAAGAAATGTCCATGTTGTCCAAAAGAGTGACACTTCTCGTTGAGCGAGTCATGGATAATGTTGCCAGTCACTTTTTTTTTTATCCAAAACAAAAATCTGTGCATAGAATTTGTTAAAAGTAAGCATTTTGTGCACCATCGCATTTGCCCCATACGTTTTCATTGTAGCCACTGCTGCGGTTTCACAGCTGCCGGTGGGCACGATCTACTGGTCCAATTTCAAAGGGTTTGGTAAACACTATTTACACACCCACATTTATAAACATAGGGCCCAGAATGAAAAATATCAGAATTATCCTTTAAAAAACACACAGAAACAAGCTTGGAGTTGAAGATCATTTTGTAGCACTACACTATTACACTGCGTGTGCAATATTTTTGCATTACACGGAATATTAACAGCAATGCAACCTCATTTGAGCCACTTTTCTTACAGCGTTTTTCACAACACTTCAAATTTTCTTGTTGACCCCTGTAGATGCAAACACTAAAATAAAGTGTTTTATCAATTTATGCATTTTATTTGAAATGGTGCACTCATTCATTCCTGTGACGCAACACATCATCTTAGCCATCAGCTACTGAGAAATAACTGACAGTGGTAGTGTGACATCATTCATTTTTGAAATCACAGATATTGCTGACCAACAAACAACTTGCATCCTCTGAATTTAGTCTTGTGTTTATATGATAATCAGGAAATGACTGCAACTCTCTTGTAAATGCCTTCGATAACATGGTGTATGTTTGAGTGTATTTAGTGACTCATGTCAAGCAAAGCGTTGCTCTTCGTCACTTTACCTTCCCTCTGATAACTTAGTGTTCCGTAGTTGTAGTACATTTATGAAGGTCCTGATGTTGAGTATTGAACAAATATGCAGAAAATAAGCTGAAGCTCCCTGTACATACATGTTTAAATAAAGAGCATCTTTCAGGAACATTGGTCATGGTTTCCTTTTTCAAAAACAACCACACAAACTTCTGAGACTAGGCAGACGTGATGCTTGTGAAATTTATTAACGTAAATCTTTTTGGTCCCTTCACTGATAGGCTGTTACAGCGACTTCTGATGCAGTGAGCCTATAAATCAGTGAGTGAATGGAGAGAGAACTGTCCAGCAGGTAAACATAAACATAAAAACGACTTTCACGAACACTGCGGTGATGACTGAAGAAAGTTCCTTAAAATGATATTTTCACAGTAAACCGCAGAAGAGAACTGTCATGAAATGTGTTACCTGAATAAGCAGCTTTGTGAGACAGTTGTATCCAAGAATAAACAGTACAAATACTTTCCAACCCCTCTCCAACACAAAAACATTTCACTTGTGTATTTCATGAACCAAAACTATGCAGAAGTGCATATTTGGAAAGATACAATAGCTTCTCACTGATGTAACCAAGCAACAAGAGAAGGCCTCAATAGAGAAGATCAAATATACAGCTGAGTTAGTTGTCACCGTGGTACAATGAGGAATGCTATGGTTTACCCAAATACACATTCATAAGGCCAAAATTTAAATCTAGATATTTCCTATGAGCAGTTTGCCATTTTCTATCATTAGCAATTATAAATTATTCTGATCTGCTCACTTTTTTATTAGAGGGTTCCAGACAGTCAGTAAAACAGCGTAGGAGAGACGAGCCTTAGCAGTAATATTTAAAAACTTTCCAATTGGTGCTTCAGACATTTCAGTGGGTTGGCAGGTGAGATCCCTCAGCATTAAGCACTTAGCACGCCAAGTCAAAATCAAGTCAAATCTGACAAAGAAAACCCTGCTAAACACTGAAACTGCACGGGAGTTGATTGAATGGGCTCTTACCCATTCTTTCAACAGCGGCGCCTGGGTCATGCTAAACTTATTGACAGCCGACAATAGTTGGTGGCACTTCAGCAGCCAGCAGTCTTGTAAACACTTGAGACAAGAGGTAAACTGAGTAAACCAACACACATCAGTCAGTAAAAACTCTATGTGGGACGTGAGGCAGGGGAACGACGGCGATTCCTTTGGCACCGTGGCAAATACAAGCCATTGTAAAAGCCCGGCAGATTCCAGAGAGCCGCAGGGGGTCCTCTGTGTACAACACAGTCTGTTCAGGAGGCTCCTCGGAGTCGCCATGCTGCTCCACAAACAGCCCATCGCCTCGCTCTCCCATCTCCTCTCCCTAAAACCTCACAACCGTTCACCTTGTCATTAAAAATCAAATACTAAGGAGTGCTCGCTGCTCCTCTACAACGCATCAACTCAAGACGGTGTGGACGCCACCGCTGATTCGCTGCCTGCCAGCAACAAGGTTGTCTTAAAAACCTTGATCGTTTCTGTGGCAACTGCAGCGATGGCGCCAACTCCAAGATCCTTAAAACAGGGTGGAAATAAAAGACTGATCTTAAAGAAAGTTGGGGTATCATCTGCTCCTGGGCTTACACCATGCATAAATTAATTTATGCACAACATGCACATTACACACCACCTACTCCGGTGCAAACCCCTCACAGACGAAATATAGCTAAGAGAACACAAACACACTGGCTGCAGACAAACAAAGAATATGTCAGTTGCTGCTGCCTACGCACACACCTGGCTGGAGTATTAAAGAGGCACCTATTCTCCGTCAGGTCTTCCTAAGTGGTCTCGGAGAGACGAGCCAGAATCTTTGCTAGAAATTAAGTTGATATTCTACAAGAAATATTCCTGAGAGCAGCGATTGTCACAGTATTTATGAAAACCCTTAGAACCAAACTGTTCAGAGACTGAGCTTTCTTTAAATAAGACACTTTCTGAGCAGTTCAACAATCAGGCCAAACCGTCTCCTAAATACTCTGCATAATATAAAAAGGAACTGAACATACTGTCCTGAGGCTACTTTACAACAGAGAAACAAGCTGAGAATATACTCAAAGAGAAGCTACCTACTGAGCCAAGTAGAGAGAATGGTTTGCTCTCGAAAAGACTGAAAGAATGAGACAGGCACAGCAGCCAGTTTGATTGACATGTCTGGGGTGACCTACAAAGTAAATCTCCAAACTTCGAAATTAGTTCAAAAATGAGTGAATGTTATAAATGTAAAGTTCTGCTTTGGAGGATTCAGCTAGGACGCAATTTTGAAGGTTTCTCATGAACTATGCATCCCTGCAAACCTTCAGGTATTTCTCAGGTTTTTCAAAACGGAGTGAGAATGAGGGTAACTAAACTTTTTGGGATTAAACAGAGAAAAATGGGTTACTCATACCAAGCATTTCTACCATTGTTAACAACTTCTCTAAACAGTGACAACTTACTCAGCTTCAGTCATTGTCTGTAAGCCAGCAAGTGTTTTCACACTACGTGGCTCCAAACTGAAGATGTACATTAACTTCCCATGAGATTTAAACAGTCATGGTCAATGAATTTGGCAAATAAAAGAATGCAGAAAATCTGCAAAACGTAAACTCACAGCTTGATGAGCGTCACTGGGATAACAAAGATGGAACAAAGAACGAGTAATGAAGAAGGAAGAATACAACAGCCTGTCTGTAGAGGGGATAATACTACAAATGCTCTGCTGGGGTCAGTGCGCTTAGTGTAGCCGGTCAACTCATCCATTTAGAGTTACACTATGTGTGAACTAGTATTGCTTTGTCTGTGTGGGACTGGATGTGTTAGTGTGACAGGATTAGAGGCCTGCTGTGAAGGAGAAGTTGGCAGCTAGCTTGATTCTGCTGCGTGAAGCTCTTCTGCTGGGACTGTCAATGCTCAAGGGGCTCTTCATGTTGGGGGCTTTTGGAGGTTTGTTGACGGCAGACTCTTCTGCACTGCCACACTCCACACGTGGAGCGGATGTGCTGCCAGCGCCTGCTGCAGCCTCGAGTTCGTCGCCCTCTGAAATCACAGTCGCACACTGAGCTTACACCTCATATAAGAAATAAGCCAAAAAAAACTAACACAAAAGTTCAAATCTTGTTTCCAATTGATCTCTCGTTTCAATAACCTGATTTATAATTCAGACAAAGCTAATAGTCACTTTGCAAAACTATTATTAACAGTTAAGGGTTTAGAATTAATCAAACTGACCTGCTAGTGGTGGAGTTCTCTCTTCAAAGTGAATCAGGTCTGCCTGCTGGAGGAGAACCGGGTCGGGGTGAAGCTGAGGTGATGGTAAACAGGATGGTACAGGACCACACAGCAGGTCCATCGGGGAGGTCAGACACAGCAGCTCTGACTCTGCAGCAACATCGCCACCTGGCAGGCAAAAGAAAGATCTATACTTGACTTCTCATTTATACCGTAACTTGAAAAGATCTACTAACAGCAGTGAGCATAAACAAAGAGGTACAGAGGATACAAATAAAAGGTCAGACATGAAGACCGGAGAGGAACACAACATAAAATGTAAAAAAAAAAAAAAAAAAAAAAAAACGTGTTCCCTTAGGTTTATTAAATTTCACATGAACACTATAAGGAGAGTTATGGTAAATGGATTTGTGGTGTTTTTCCAGTCTTATATCCTACTCAAAGCATTTCAAAGCATTCACACAGTGCTTCTAAATGCAGCACCAGTCCACTGGGGACTATCCACTACTACTTGACTATATTTTAAACACTATGCAAATAACCTGAATGCTAAGCATTCTACATAAAGACTTTGCATTACCTGGACTCTGGGCTCCAGACACTGTGTTGCTAAAGGTGTCGTCTCTTGGGCTTTCTCTGTTCATGTCTGGCTGAGGGCTGCTGGGGACTGACGAGCTCGTCTTAGCTACACACAAACACACAGAGAATCAGCACGTCACAAAATCACTTCCCTGACTGGACTTAATTTAATGAAAGAAGCCATTAGAAAGATGCCAGTCACCTTTATCTTTCATATCGTTCTTCAAAACGATAATCCTCTTGTGACCGTGCCCTTTGATCCAGATCACCTGATGAGGACAAACCCAAATAATATCAGAAACAAAGTGTACATAAACGAGAAACTACAAGAGTTGGGTTAGAATTCTATAAAAACTCAAAAATGTCTGAAAAGATTTAAGTAGCACTAGAATCCCATTAGAATATTTCACATTTATGCCTCATCTGTGGACACAGGCGGGATTAACGAAATGTTAAATACTAGTGTGAATACGGTCTGAGGTTATTCTCACCTGTGGAATGGCACTGAGCAGCTCATCGGTGTTGGCGTATCCATAGTAACGTGGTTCAAGGCTGCAGCCTGTAAATTTGTTATAAGCTCCCTGGAACTCGTTGAGGAAGATCTGGTTGTAATGGTACGTGTGGAGCAGCCCTCGGATGTTACGGGCAAACTGATAGAGCCTGGTCAGCCTCACCCACTCCTCACCATGACCAGTGGCAGTGCTCCCAGCGTTACTGTTTTCATCAGTTTCTTCATGGTAAAGCTGTTAAGAACGAACAAAAAAAGTCAATCCTGCCTGTTGAAATAAAGAGATTTTGAACTTGAGGCTTCCATAATGGGGGTTTAGCAGAAATAAACAAACTCTACTCACCTCCACGAGGTAGGGCAAACTCTTGAGTAACTCGCTGAGGGAGAGGAATCCATATTCACATGGGTTAAGTGGTGCTCCATGGACAGTCAGGTAATGTAGGCTGAGCTCTTCCACCTGCACACCCATGGTGACTTGCTGCTCTTCTTGAGACATGAGCAGGGCCAGTAGTTGGGATGTCAGCGAGCGCAGAGACTTCCTGTTGATCAACTGCACCTCACGACCCTCTGAGCCATCCACCACCTTCAAAGTGTTAAGAAAACAGCCGTTTATTGGCATTTCATTTTCGACTCAAAATTAGGTCATTTGCTCCAGGTTTTAAGTCTAAAAGTCCACCAGAAGTGGCTAAGCTAGCGGGCATTAGCATTTCTGTCAGTCCGTGAATGCATCTCGTCGGAATATTAGCAGACATTTACATTAAAAAGAGTGTACATGAATCCGTTTCGAGTCGAAAATGTATGTCACCTGGATGACAACACAGGAGCAGTATGGAGGCATGTTTTGGTTTCGCTGTTTTATTACCTCTGAACAAGGACTCACCATTGACTTCAATCATATTGCATTCTGCTCGACTAAAGTTTACCCCTGAGAATGGTGGATTTTCATGTTAAGATGAAATATCTGATCTCTGCAGCATCATTTTTACATTTCGCCCTGCCTCTTTTTGCTGCACCACCCCTCACCTGAACACTACAGAGATTTCTGCCTTGTTGTTGTGAACTTGTCTGAGCAGGGACTCACATACCGCATTGTTCATGTGTGAAAGGCAACCTGTGGAGAAATTCCAGACGCAATTCTGCAGACATCCTCCAGAGTTCATGTCTGAAAATGCTTCAGAGAGAAAAGAAACCAAAAACCCAGAGGGAGGCTCTTTACCTTGACAACATGGCACAGTTTGGTCAGCAGAGCCAGCAGGGAGCTGGCGTCGTAGTCCTGCAGGCGCAGGCCGTAACCAAAGGTCTTGCTGTACTCTGTGAGCAGCTGGCTGACGGGAAGGCTCGAGTTCTTCTGAGCACGCAGCAGCTTGACTAGCTGAGCCGCCAAGGCCTTGATACGCTCCACCTCGGTCAGAGTCAACACTTTCTCCTCACCACACTCCAACACCTGACACAAAGAGCACAATTGTTTTTAACATTGACATAATCAAAGATCAATTTATTAGATCTTTGCAGAGAGGACCAGCTGTGTGCATTAAAATATTAAATGTGAGAAAAAGTGGGACAGAAAGATGGGCAAAACAGGGTGATAATATCTTGACCTGGAAGAGTGACAACTCAAATGAGCCATGTTATGGTAATCAGGGTGTGCTCAGGTACTAGCATATTAGCTTGAATTTAATGGTAAATGGATTTGTATTTATATAGCGCTTTTCTAGTCTTGATGACCACTCAAAGCGCTTTACACTACAGTTTCACATTCACCGAATCACACACACATTCATACAGTGCATCTACCCCAGCACTTTGTTATTCTATGGGGGCCATTCAGGGTTCAGCCCAAGGACACTTCGGCATGCAGATTGTTCAGACTGGGGATCGAACCGCCGACCTTCAGGTTGGAGGATGATCACTCTACCCCTCAGCCACAGCCACCCGATTCAACAGTCAAGAAGCAAAACACAATTATCATTGTCACAGATGACCATATTCCTCTTGGATGCAAAATATGCTGGGAACATGGATACGCATCGGTTGTCTTGCATACGCAATCAAAATATACTTATTCATTATAAAGGGGCAGTGAATAATCCTTTGAAACATCCTTACAGTTGAGATCAAGCTGCACAGCATATTTCATTCAAAGACCCACATCTCACTCACTCACCATCAGTACGTCTGGGATTGCCTCAAAGAGTTCTATGAGCTTAGTGAAGCCGTAGTAGCTGAGCTTGCACTGACGTCCAAAGTGGTGGTGATATGTGGGGATAAACTTGCTGAAGGGCATCCGGTAGTGAGGCTGGTGACGAAGCAGGTCCACCACCTCCTTCGCAAACTGCTTGGTGCGCTCCATCTCCTCCGTGGTTCGCTCTGAGGTCAAATAAAAGGAGGGAAATTATATATTTAGCTTTCTTCATGCTGCAGAGGTTTTCATCTTCAGTTGGCTTCATGACCTATTTCACAATGATGTTTCCCCAGACAGAGGAAACTGTATTGTTTTTAAATTACTGATACTATTCCTTTTATTAAAAATATTAGAGTAATCACAGTTTGACATTTGAGTATAAATAACACTGGATCTACAGCAATCAGACTTTTCTTAAACATCTATTAAACCCTTACCATAAAGTATAAAACATGAATATAGCTTAACTATCAATTATATCATAATATCATCTACAGCAGTTTAAATCTGTGTGTACAGATATGCAGCAAGTACAGCAGTTTTAATAGCTGGTTTAAACCGACCTCTTTTGGGAACAGAGATGACTGTTTCTGTGGCCTGTTGTGTTATTGTGATGGTGGTTTCCGGGATCTCAGCCAGCAGGTCCATCAGGTCACATATGCCATAGTCGATAACGCTCCAGTCTCTGGAGAAGCACCTAATACACAAAGCAAAGAATATATTTTGCATGACCACGATGCAAAGTTTTTTTCCAACAATTACAACAATCAAAGACACGGTGAAGACATCATTAACAACTCCAGGTAGTGTTGACTAACCAATGGTATGCCTGCATGAAGTCCTTGATTGCCACTTGTTTGCTGGCTTGAAATTTGAGCAGTTTGAGGAGGTCCTGGGTGAAGCGCTTCACTTGAGCACGATGGGTCAGGGTCAGCAAACGCTTGGTACCCATGCCCAAGATCTGTAGGTAAAGAAAAGAAAATGGAATTAAAAAGACATGAATATAAAAAGGTTCAATTGGAATTGCGAATGTTTGTCCCTTATTATTCTCGCTACCTGCAAAACGTGTGGTATAGCCTCCAGCAGCTCCAGCAGTTTGGAGTAGCCGTAGTCAGAGACGCGGCACTGCTTGGCAAAGTGATGGTGGTATGAGGGTATAAACTTGCTAATGGGCATGATACACGAAGGCTGGCTCTTCAACAGGTCAATTATCTCTCGGCTGAATTGGATGAGCTGAGGGTTGCCAACTGGACTTTTACAGCGCTGAATCCATTGCTCTATACAAAACAAAAGTCAAATGTCAATGAGAAACTCAAACAGTGCATTTCACAGGATATAGTGCAGATTGAAAATGTTCATACCTGAGTTTGGTGCTGGGGGCTTGTTGTGGATCCACTTGATGACTTTGAAGCCATTTTGAGCTGTGACTATTGTAATACTGGGGACACAGGTAATGAGATGCTCCAGGGATACACCACCCTCCAGTGTCTCACTGCCCAGTTGCAGTGGGCAAAATTTTTCTGCATAACAGTCTGGAAAACTAAAGGAAAAACACACTACATTAATGACTTCATTCATAATGTGTGAAAACATGCTCCATTTGTATATAAAAAGCTTTTGCAGATTTTCACCTGAGCAATGGAAGGGTTCCCTCGTGTGACTGCAACAGACTGTGGACCTCAGAGGCCAAAGTGTTCAGAGACATCACAACAAATGGGATTTTATAGGAGTCAGGGTCAAAGTCAGCCTCACTGCAAAAAGAGACAAGATACAGTCAGTGATGAATAGTTTAGATAATGGTGCCGAAAAAGCTGCCCAACACTGACCCCATAATTTTGCATTTTGTGCTGCATTCTAACTGTTGGGTACCTGAAGTTCTGCTGTACATAGTGTTGTCGGCAGACAGGTTCATGGTACTCAAGCTCCTCGAACACCACAGGGCTTCCACTAGTAGAAGAGGAGCCCTCCTGGGACTGGGAAGACCCCAGTGGACTCTGACGGATTTGGCTGTTGGGCAGAAGGCACACAAGTCTCGAGCCTCCCTGTTCCCGCACCGCCACCACCTCTGGTAGTCTGTACAAATCCCCAACCACTAGTTTACGGGAATATCTGGGAATGGGATAAAAGAGAATTGCCTTTGTGAACAAATATTACTTTGTAATTCATGGAGAAAAGTTGTAAAGTTTCTCAAGTTTGAATGTCTTAAGTTGAAATCCAGCAACTTACTTTTTCTCATAGATCTCAGAGAACTTGAAGAGGGGGAGACAATTGGCAGGGGCATCCTGAAGAATGTTGATAATCTCTGAGCTGTATAAGGACAAAGCTGAAATTTACCACCACAAACTATAAATGTGATTAAAAACATTCAGCCATCGGGAAAATCCTAAACTGCTAATTAGGGTTGCAAAATTCCGGGAATATTCAAAGCTGGAAACTTTCCATGGGAATATACGGGAATTAACGGGAATAAACTGGACATTTTGTGGGTAATTTATACTAACTGTATTTACCTTGTCATATACAGACATAAATATAAATATTTTGTTTTGGCATAGGCTGATTGGACTATATGCTTCTGCATCTTTGTGTCATTCTTAACATAGGTCTTTGCATCGCATTTGCAAACGCACACAGCCTTTCCTTCTACATTGGCTGGGGTGAAATGTCTCCACACGAGAAAGTGCACATGGATTTGTTCTGTAGAATAAGATGAGAAAAAAAGCTTGTAAAAAACAATAATGCAATGCTAGAGATATAAATAGTTGGTCAATTGGAATAGTCTTTAAAAATATTTTACAATTGATGGATAAATGAATAGAAAGAGGCTAGATGAACAATCTTCAATCAGCATGCCTATATATTTTCCCCAGTAATATCATCGAAACTTACCTTACTAGTCCTGCACACTACAGCAGGCCTCAATAGTATTGCTGTAGTGTGCAGGATGCTGGGAATTATCTGTGAATGTGATGGAGAAATGAACAGTGCAGGGTTGAAATTCAACGTGCAGTGTGTGTTGCATTCCATACATTTTTAAACTAGAGATTTGAATGATGTTTTTAGTGCTCAGCGTATAATTTGTGTAATTTTTTTCTCAAAATTCCCAAAATTCCCGAGCTGAATATTCCCATGGAAGGTTTACGGAAAGTTTCCGAAAATTTACCGGACATTTTCCGCCCCTTTGCAACCCTACTGCTAATGTCAGAGTAAAAGAAAGCTATGAAAATCATCAACCCTCCAATGTTACTCAACCCAGACTGTACCTGTGCATTGCAAGAGATTTGCTGCTGCCACCAGTGATCAGAGACACCTGAATGCGCTTGCCTCCGATCTTGTAACGGTGTAGGCCACTGACGGCGCTGATGGCCTGCTGCAGGGACAGCATCTGAACTGTGGCCTTCAGCTGATAATCGGTGTGAGGGCTAAGCTCCACAGCTTTCACCTGCATAAAAAACAAGTCATGCCCACAATGAGATATTTTGGGACAGCAGTGAATCGGATTTCAAACAAACAGAATTTCTGCAACAATCCTATTAAAAAAATGTTGAATGTCAAATGAGAAGATACATGGAATAGGAATTACCCGTCCATATCGGGAGAAGGTGTCATGCAGTGTCTGCTGCAGGTCTTTGCGGGACATTCTGTAGTCCAGGTTGCCCACCTGGACCTCTGCTCCCTCTGAAAATGGCTCAGATGGACCTTCAAGACACGGGGTGCGAGGGGTTGCAAGAATAGGTGATGAGCGGCTGGACAGGCATGGGGACGCACTCCTGAAATGGGAAATATTGCATTTTATATTACGAAATGCATTCAATATTATGAAACTTTGTATGCTCTTGGTATGCTCAAGGCAAACTTAATCAAACATAAGTTAATTTAACGAATAGGTCACCTGGAGGACCAGGAGCCCTGGGAGAGGGCAAGAGGACTGAAGCTCCTGTGCAGACTCAGCTTGCTGAAGGCAGAGGGAGTGCTGATTTGGAATTCCCCCGAGCTCCTCTCGCCTTGTTCGACCGGGGATTCAGTCACAGTGCGGGGATTAGAGCCCTCCCTTCTAAATGGAAAGAATAAAGATTGCTTTTAGTCGCAACATTGCTGGTTTGTTTGTTCATGTTGCTCGATTATTTTCTTGCTGAGAACAGCTTTTTGTTGTGAAAATCATATAATCCCGCAAGGATGGTGCCTTAGGTTAAACAAAGCACTTAACCAGCTTATTAAAAGAAAAGTCTATACAGAGGAAATTATCAATAGAGTTTATTTTGTTATCAGATCCCACTAGTCTCATTATGATATCCCCCTCGCCCGCTGTGTACCTCCTCCTGTACATGGATTCTGCAGTGAGGCCAGGTTTGGACAGCTGCTCCAGGGTCCCTGTCTCTCCATTGCAATGAAGGGAAGAGGAAGCAATGCGCCCTTTTTCCAGTTGGTGAAAGCCCATTCTGGACTTGCCCTCCAAACTGCCAGGCTCCTGGATAAGACAGATGCCAACTGATGATATATGTTGAATTGCTGCTGATGTTTTTGTGTGCATGCATGTGTGTGTGTACGGGAGGTGAGACTGAGACAATTGGTTAATTTTGTTAGTGAGAACTAGCTCAATGGAAGAGTTATGGATGGCAATAATATGGTGTTCTACAGGAGGTGAGCATTTAAAATCAACTTTTAAACACAGCCAGCCCAATACTTATTGATTACAATCAATATTTTTGCCGAAGGTATGACTGAGGAGAATATGAACTTGAATGTACTGTACTATACACAATGTGAGCAATGCTGAAGGCCCAGCTGAACCAGTCAATATGGTTGCCATTATGAAAATACAAAATCAGCCTATTATAACAGATCTGAGCTAGTTCATTGTCATCATGCTGCAACTGTACAGCACGCAAGACAGCGAGCATACCGTTAATGATATAACCATGTGTGCGCTTTACATGATTTTATTCATGAATATAATCATGAACCAGAGCTATGAGAGAAACATTCGGTATGTCAGTTTGTTTCTATTATATTAGGATTTTTATTCCTCCTGAATTTTACCTCTTGATAATTTTTTTGGTAGATATTTCTCTATTCATCTGCCTGAATGTTGATCTTTAGTGTTTACTCGGACACGCCCCGTGTTAATATGCAACTAACAGAGAAGTCTCTAATAGCATTTTTGACAGCTATGTAGCCTGAACCCATAAAGGAATAGAAACTGTTGACGTGGCAATCACTTGATTTATATTTGGTACATTATCTTTTTTTTGGTATATATGAAATGTATACATTCTTATGCCAATACATCAAGTGATATGTTCAAAAAGGATTTATGATAAAGGATGATATTAGATGAACTGGAAATCTATCCTTACTCTTACTGTGCATCTACAGAGAAAAGTTTGAATGCCAATCTATATACAGTACTCTATAACAAGTCTGACACACTGATGTGTTTAGTTAAAAGCAAGAAAAATTCATTCAAGCCACCAGGTCAGTATTTTCACAATGAATTGATGTTCATACTCATAAGCATGGAGCAGACTTTGGACAAAACACAGAAGCTAGCCACTCACATGACACAGTATATCAGCACTGATATACTGGACAATACAGTCAGGGGAGGGTATAAATGTTAATTAACATGCAGGAAAACAGGGGACACATGAAGCACTAGCAACAACGAACACATGCTACATGCTAGCCCATGCAGACAAATGAAGCAAGCAGCTAAAAGCAGTTAGTGTCGAAGCAGCGGTTAGGGCACGAGGGGGAAAACAGCTATGACGATTTAAAAAGCAGCCCAAACAAGGATAGAGCGCAATGGAGGTTAAGGGGAAGCAGGCACTGGCGAGTCTGCTGACCTGATGGGGCTTGGCTGGAGCACCACCGGGAGGCCCACTGCAACCCCTCCTGGGGCTGTAGGGCCTTTCAGGCAATGGGCCAGGAGAGCGGCTTTGGCGGGTCGCTCGCCGTGGCCTCCTGGGTGACCTCGGCTTCTCCAGGGGTAGAAAGGAGAAGGAGGATATGGATGGGGGAGGGCCAGACATTGAATCCTGGGTTTGATAGGGCTGTGGGAGATCCCGAGGGAATTGAGGGGGCTGAGACTGAAACTCAGGCTCAGGACTTGCATCATCTCTGGGTCGTGGGGAATGGGAGAGGCTGATTCGGCAGCCAAACACATCCTCATTTTCCATTCTCTTGCGGGCGCGTGCAGCTGCCTCTGGGCTGCCAAAACGGAGTACTGCTGTGCCCTGGGACATGCCCAGCACCTTGCCACCACAGTTGTCAGACAGGCGGCGGAGCCTGAGCTTTACCGCGTTCCACAGGCTCTTTTCACAGATGACGGGGAGGTTGTGCACATACAGGAGGTTGAAACTGGGCTGAGGGAGGGGAGGAAGAGACAGCGTGCCTGTCTGGTTTGTATGCTTTACACTTAGAAGATTCAAGAAGTTTGGAGAACGGCTGACAGTGCTATAGGTTAGGAAAAATTGCAATGACCCTTAAAAGAAAATTTAATACGATAAATTCTCATTCAAACTGCCGCACTTTCTGCCCTCTTCGTCCACACTAAAATTAGATTCTGCTTGATTACTTTTTCCAGGAGGAACCTCGCCTTATTTACTTCAGAATAGGTTCATAAGCATTTTTTAAGTCTGATTAAAGCATTTTTGAGGCCTACCTGTGCTTTGACAAGCATTCGGGGGGGCAAATCAGCCGTGATCTCCTGAAAGGTCACTTGACGGTGGGCATGCTGCAGAAGAGCTGAAGATGTATGGCTGCCATGGACCAGGATTACCTGGAAACCATGGCGATGACGTAGGTCACTCAGCTCACTTGCAAAGTTCACATCCGCTGTTAATAACAAAATGAAAAAAATGTTAATGCAAAAATATTGTGTGGTAAGAAGGCAGTTTTTTTTAAATTGTGAATCTGAGCAGAACTCACAGGATACTAGTACAACAGTTGCAGGTGCAGTGTGGGTCTCAGCAAAGCGTCGTAGGCTCTGGCGAAGTTTGTCATCCGCAGCATTCTTGGCTGTGGCGTTGATATGTGCGACAGTAACCTGATGAAGCAAAGTTATGTTAACAATTTGAATTTCCTCAGTGGTAAATAACTATTCAATCAGTTATTGAATGATACTCATTTTTTGTATTTCGGGCTGGGCGATAAGTCTATAGAAATTTAAGACACGTCGCTAGAACTCTTTCCATCCAGGTTTTGACAGACAACAAGAACAGCCAATGAGAATGAGCTTAGCACCACGCCGAACCAATCATGTAGCTGAAATAGAGTTAGACCTACATCAAGTTCGGTTGATGCACACAGCAAAGAGTGGAGGAGGAGCAGCAGCACATAACAAACACAAATGTGTTTGATTTATTTCGAGATATAAATATAAAGATATATATTGAGATATAAATATAAAGATATATATATTAACCAGTTATGATTTTTTCCCCATATCGCTCAGCCCTTGTTGTGTTGTAACCATGAAAAGCTTTCCAACATTAAGACCTGGCAGTTGTTGAGCTCTTGGATGACAGCTTTACACTCCTTGCTGATATCACAGACGCAAATGAATTCCGCCTCACGATGACCCTGGAAGAAACGGCTGCGAATACGCTGGACCACGGCTCCAGCAGAGCGACCACTGGGAACACTGCAGTTCTCAATATCCCAGAAGACACCAACTGGAGGGAAGTTCTCAGGACCACTGTTCTCTGGTGAACCTGACACACAGTTAACAATCATTCAAGTTCATTAATTAGGTCATTGTTTTGCAGTTGACTTGGATGGAAGATCATTTCATATGCACTCATTTTAAACTTAATGGAGCTTGCTGGTTCAAACAATCCAATAAAGATCAGTAAAACAAAACTGATGCAACATTTCAATAAATCTAGTGACATGAAAATGTTTGGGATAACTTAACGTGAATAAACATGATAACATGTCAACTCTAACTTTGTCTTTTAGAAATCTGAGTCTTTTAATTACTTAGCTTTTTAAAGCAAAAGATAATTGAACAGGCGTGTGAAATTGTTTTCGTGCCACTGCATGGTCTGGTATTTACCAACATTGTATTATACAGTCTACTAACCATATTTCTGGCCAATCTTGGCAAGGCTGGTCGATGACATGTGCATCAATCCATCAGAGGAGGTGCCACAGCCATTGCAAAGGGGGATAGGGATCGGAGCGGTCTGGGGCGCAGGAACATTGGGCCAGACTTTGTCGGACTGTGATGTCAGGCCATTCATTGGCTGCAAATAACCACACATTCAAATGTTCTTTTTAACAACAAAAACACAAAACCTCAGTCTATGTTTAAAGAAATGTGGTCATCCATGGATATAGCACAAAGTTACCTAAAGTTATCTTTATGGCACAGAAATTCAAAAGAAAGCCACAGTGAATAAAGAGAACTCCACCAACCTTCAACAAGAACTCCTGACAGCAGTGCGCTCCCTTCACACAAACCGTGCGTTCTACATTTAGGTGCATAGGATTAGAGCAGAAGTGTGCTGAGGTGGTTGTAGTAGTAATGGTGGTGGGGGTAGGGTGGTCACCGAGCGTGCTTCTCTGTGATCTTCTGGCTGATGGGCTACAGTCCACACCACAGGTGTAGTAGCCAGAAGAGGCCAGGCAAGAGCCATGCAATGGTGCAGATAGAGAGGAAACAGAGGGAAGAGAGGAAGCCAAAGGAGCAGATGATGGAAATAACCTGGGTTGACTGCATGATAGAGGTAGAGCTGGGTAGGTGTGGAGAAGCCCTGAACAACATGGGAGGTAGGGGTGTGATGAAACAGGCTGGGAGGTAGCGACAGAGGAGGGAATCTGAGGTTTGCAACCAAGACTGAGCAAAGGATTGAGCGCTTTAACTCCACTTCCGAAACGCAGGTTATTTTGATACTGATGAACAGATGAGGATACACAGCAAGACCCAGATGTGCTGATACTGCTGTTGCTGATGGTTGCTCCCAAAGAGCTTGGGGCAATATACAGTGAGACAGCTCTAGCAATGCTGCTACTGTTACCAACAAAACCTCCACCATCTAATAACCCTTTGCTGTCAGTGCTGCAATAGACACAGTGAGAGCAGTTGCTTACTTTGGGGCTACCCCCCTCTTGTTGATGCTGTGTTGGCTGCTGTTGGTGGGAGCCATGCGTGAGCTGAGGTTGATGGGGCAAGCAGGGATAAGGCAAAGGGGGAGGGAGAGGGGCCATAGGGAAAGGCTGGGATGATTGGGAGGAGGGAGGATGGTGTGGGGGAGGAGGGACATCTTTCAATTCCAGGATAACCTTTCTGCTCTCCATGTAATTGTTCTGGAAGATAACAAAAAAAAGATTAGATAATTATGATCTAAAATTACATCAGTGGATCATTTTGGTTAGTGTGGAATGTTGGCTTAGTGAACTTAAACCACATAATATTTGCACAGCACTCTCACAGCAGATGACTGCCATGCCCCCCAGTGTGGCCGTACAGGGAGCAAAAGATGAAATCGGTGAAACTTTTGAATAATGATTATAGTGACCAAAGTATCACGGTTATTATTGTTCTGCTTTATTGTTCAAATGTGATGAGAAAAGTACTGATACACAAACTGAAGTAATTTCACCAAATCAAATATCTAGATACCATAATATAATAAAAAAGTGAATGCTACCATTCACTAGCTATGGTCAGAGCACTATCAGCACTCCTGGTGTTACAGCCCCCACCTGCCTGTCAATCCCTCCACCGTGTATTCACACAACAAATGTACACTGCTTGCTCTGCCTGTGTCTAGGGTATTGCTAACTTTGGTTGATGCTGGAAATGATCATCCAAATCATCAAGGTAATTAAACTATAAAACTAGCCACCAGTGATGTTACCACTACACTGTGAAACCTTTAAGTGATCAGAACTTTACACAAGGCTCTCCACCCTTTACCAAGCTGGGTCATCACCATTAATTGACTTAACCAGCCATGTTTGCACAGGTGAGAAGCATAGCCAGATTGAAATCACCATTCTTGAGATAAGAATCACTCTGTGATTTCTCATCCAAAATATTAACCTTGTTCTGTGCCATGTACAAATATCCAACCAATATCAATATGAGTAAATATTTGACGTAGCCGTTCCCTCACAAGTGTCAAACTACTGTTATGTCTGCATTGCAATCTCATCACAGTAGCTCAACGATTTAGGAATTCCTGCTTTAAAGAACTGATGGACTTACTTGATAATTGTTCATTCAAAAGCAAATAGAGTAATGTAGGAAACTTTTAAAACCCAGGTTCAGGTCAAGCAGCTGCCTGAGCCAAGGTGCGTACATGTCCGTATAGTCTATGTGTAAAATGATCGGGGCTGCACGTAGATAAACACCTACTTCTTTATCCGTGTGATGAGGAGCGGTGGTCTCAGCGGTGGAGAAGCAGTCTTTGAGTTTCCATAGCAGGGTTGAGGCCTCTGTTTTGGGGTGATTGAGCCATGGGTAGTTAGCAGCGTTGCACATGGATCTCTCCTTTCCCAGTCCGTCCATCATACAACCCAGAGAGATCTTTCACCATGCTGTGACCTCTCTTCTCTCTCATGCTTTCCTTTTGACGGGAAACGAAAGTTAGAAGTTTACACTGGGTAGTTTCTCCTACGTCAGCGCTTATTGACCGACGAGCCAGGTCCTTCCGTTCACACTTGTTGTCAGACATGGACACATTAGAGTAAAGTCCTCGGTGACTCATCCGTGGTAGTTCAGGTTGGTAGCTTCGTAACAACAGATTGCTCCAATAAAGCTGACATCCGTGTGTGTATGACGTTTACAAACCTGGCAGGTCACTGTTGTTTACCTGAAGCTAACAGACGCCACGGTTTTGTTTGACCAAAAAGAACAAAGAAGCAGCTAGCTTAGCATCCTTTCCCTGAGCGTGCCAACTACTGTTTACGGCGACATTTCGCTCGCGTATTCATCCAGCTTGAGAATGTTTCTGGAATGAGCCAGTCTTGCCTTGTTTGGCCGCAGCTAGCGTCTCGTTTATGCTAACAACAGGCACCATTTACGTTACTTAGCTTGTTTATCTGACTCAGCGCTGCTCCCACATACTTCCGCTCATTGTCTTCGTGTAATTACGAATAATTGACCGAACATTAGATTAATCCTCTACCTGAGAAGGTCTCGACTTTCACATCTTCCGCAAAGGACCGTTTCCCTCCGTGTGTCTTTGTAGAAACCCGCACCTTTTTGTAACCTACGTCTGCCGGAAAGCCCGCACAAGTGTCGCAAATTGTATTGTTCTGCCCACAGACTGTTTATAAAAAAGATTCCATCTCGACAACACGGGACCAATGACCTGATCAAAATAAACAAATATATACATATATATAATTTCTAAAAATGTGATTTAGAAATACATACAAATCTTCTAACGATTGGCTAAATATATAAATACTACTTAATAAAAATGTAAAATATATATCTCTCTAGTATTGAGCCTTATATTATTATTTTTAAATTGTTTATATCTGTAATGTAATAATAGTAATAGGCTACATACATTCGGAACATCAGCCTATAGATGTATTTACATGGACTTATTTGCACAGACGTATTTTCAGATCACAATGGCAGTATAGCTCACAGTCACTTTACTCAATGATACAAATGATAATCTTCTGCATTTGTTTGAATGAGTATCATTCACTGGACAAAACATTCCAGGGGGCTATTTGGGGTCCTCTCTGATCATATAACTTCCATTCATTTCAGTAAACATAACATCACTATAGGGCAGGTGGGTGTTTTCTCACCCACCTCTGGCAAATGTGCACTAACCTATACAGACATATGCCTATACAGTTTAGAGTTGTAACCACATTAACATCCTCGAATGTGACTCTGCATCTTTGTATTCAGTTTTTAGCATTGTGCTTTTTTCATATCAAGGTTTCTCCATTTTGTTTTCCTTTTATTATTTCATTATTGCCCTGCTGACTGTATGATGACAAACACGTGTGGCTCAGTTGACGCAGGTGCACCTAACGGCCCCGCAGCGGCCCCTGGTGGCCGGCAGGCAGCCAGCCCTGTGATGAGGGGGCTCCAGTTACGGGACAGCAGCGGGTCTCTGCTGATGAATGGAGACCTGTGAACAATAACACCTCGGTGGCTCAGACGTTGTTCGCATTGCTCCACCACGGGGGGAACTCTTCAACCAGTTCGCCTCGGGCTCTCAGGAAACTAACCGACTCCTGCATTAGTTACACCGGCGGTTTGTGTTCCTCTCCGTCATGGCGATTGCCCACGTCGCGACGGAGTACATGTTCTCCGACTTTTTGCTGAAGGACCAGTCTACGGAGGCCAAGTACAAGGGGCTGCGTGCGGAGCTGGCGGTGGACAAAATAGTGACGGTGCTGGTGGTGGGGCTGCCTCTGTTCCTCATCTCGCTCGCCTTCGCTCAGGAGGTGTCAGTAGGTGAGTTGCTGAATGAGTGAGCCTCCTCTTCGTCACCAGCAGTGCAGAGATCATGGAGGAGCTCCATTGTCTCTTTGTCTTTGCTTTTAAGTGAAACCCTTGTTAAGTGCAGTGGTGGGTGAGGCACAGGGGCATTTATGCATCTAAACACACACACATGTGTGCTCACACGTAAATGAGCAGTAAGAGAAAGAAAGAGGCGGGAGAAGGTGTGGTTCATGTCTCCACCCTTCTGCTTCATTCACGCCCCAGACAGTCATGTGCTGCAGCTGCTGATATATGCTGCTGCAGAGGGGGATGCTTCAATTCTATACCAAATGATTATTAGCGCCAAATCTCAACATAGATTATCTTGTGTTTCTTAGTAAGGTCGAGACCTTCTAACAAACTAGAGAAACCCAACAATTCCCACAATTAACAATTTGGCATTTTGCAAATCAGTGCCTCCTGTGCATTATCCGTTTAACGGATACAAATAATATCATATTATATTATTCCACATTTGTTTACCAATAATATCATATCATATTATTCTGCATGTGTAAACCATTTATATCACATTATATTATGGTATTCCAAATGTATGCCACTTATTGTGAATTTATATATTCACAATTATATATATATATATATATGCATATACAAGGATGTCATATTTTAATATATCCTTATCCTAATGCACAAATACAGTGTTCATCCTTGTGTATTGTAAAGTTGTATATTATGTACATATACCTTAATTTATTTATTTAAATTTTTTATTCTATTGCCTTTTTTTAGTCTCTCAACTGCCTAAATTAATCTCAATCGAATCTTTTCTAACAACTACATTTCAGTGGTGTGGGATCAATTAAGTTTTATTTTATGTTATTAATGAAAATATTATATTAATGAATGTCTCACAAAAACAAGCAGGAGGTGATGTGCTCAGTTTTTGGTTGATGATTCCTCAAGTGTGAACACAAGCTCAGCTCGATCAGCATGTCTAACTAATCTATGTAATCCTTACAGCTCATAATGGCCGCAGCCTGCCGTTGTTATAATTATCTGCTACAGTACTGACAGTCCTGCTAAGACTTCAAAGACTGGTGGATCCATTGCACTGTAAGCCCCTGAGAGAACGGACCTACGTTCCTGTTAAAAACATTATATCAACCACAGGGAGTGAGATACACAGGGGAAGAGGGAGAGATGAGAGATGAGATATGAAATGAGAGACAAGAGGTGTGAATTGGCTTTTTTCATGCACACATTTTGACTTGTCATAGTGGATCAAGCTGAGGTTTTAGGTAAACTTTCGAGCAACAATACCTTAACTGGGGTCGTTTTACCTTGTCAAAGTGAATATTAGACTCTTGCCACTATTACATTTGAATATAGATACATACAGAATATCTGAACAAACAAAGACTATTTGATGACACGGACAATGATAAGTAAAATGTTCTTTTTGAAAGTTGGACAAACTAGACAACTAATCAATGAATTGAAACAATTTCAGATTAATCAATCGATCAATCGATCAATAGATCATTAGCAACCCTGCCATCCTTAACATACAATACTTAAATAACCCATTGATCTCCAAATGGGCAGGGCTTTTTAAGTGTTTAAATACAACAACAATACTACTGATACTGATAATAATAATAATAATCATCCACAAATTACTGATACTGTACTTGATATCAGTGATAGTTTGTGGACTATATTTAAATAATGCAATCACTGTTGTGAGGATGAGCTCTTCCACATCAATCTGTGACATTATAATATGCCACTTTGCTACCAAAATATAATATTTACATACAGTGTTTTGTGAACTATCTGTGTCATTTGTGAATTCTACTTGCCTGAATGAATCTCCTATGGCATCCCAGCATACTGGGGCATGGTGTAATTACTGACACAAAGAATGCTGAAAATAACCGAGTAACTGATTAATCCAATAGAGCGGAAGAGGGGCGACTGACAACGGTGGCAGTGTTTGTGTCTTTTTGCTGATTCACCATAAAGCCCATCAGCTGATTCTCGCCTTTCCTCCCCCAGGTACACAGATCAGCTGCTTCGCTCCCACAAACTTCTCATGGAGACAGGCCGCATACGTGGACTCTTTCTGTTGGGCCGCAGTGCAGCAACAGGCTGACAGTTCTCCACTGTGGATGCACAAGGTACAGACATCATGTCAGCACACGCTGCCAAGGAGAATGATTAGTGCTGAATATTTGATAATGTGGAAATTGTTTTTTTTGTGTAAAGCCATCTTTGTCATCTCTAACATGTTCCTCTCCTCTGTTCCCCCCTCTGTGACTGGCTCAGTTCTTTCCATACATCCTGCTCTTACTGGCCATCCTCATGTACATCCCGGCCCTGTTTTGGCGTTTCACTGCGGCGCCGCACCTCTCCTCCGACCTCAACTTCATCATGGAGGAGCTCGATCGCTTCTACAACCGTGCCATCAGACTGGCAAAGAATCTGGCATCCAACAAGGAAGTGCAAGAGGACAACCAGAGGTAAACGTCTCAGTTGCTGCGGACATTGTCTGGAGTTTCTCCAGCCTGCCCCCTTGTGAGTGAATGGGCATGTCAATGTAAAGAAAAATATGGTCGGAAAAACACAATTTCCAAGATATCTCTACAAATAATACATCTACAGAGACCATCTTAAGCATTTACTGCGTTAGATAAAAAGATTCATAGTAGACTGAGAGATATTTTCCTTGTAAAACTTAACACATGCACTTTGATCCCAGCTGTTCCTTGCTGTGTTCCTTTCAGACCATGATATTATTGTAATTGGTTACTCTTCTCTGTTAGATTGTATAATATTTATTTCTAAACAAGTGAACTGGTTTGATTTGTCTGCATTCTCTCTGAATGTACTTATTTCTCCACCAGCGCTTTGGATCTGACTGAGGCCTGCTTCAAGTACCCTTTGGTGGAGCAGTATCTGAAGACCAAGCGCTCCTCTCACTGCCTTGTGGTCAAGTACCTGGTCTGCCGGGGCCTGACCCTGCTGATCCTCCTGCTGGCCTGCCTTTACCTCGGCTACTACATCAAACTGGCCTCCTTAACCGACGAGTTCTCCTGTGACCTGCGGACAGGAATCCTGAAGAACAACAGCATGGTGCCGGCCGCTGTCCAGTGCAAGCTGGTAGCAGTTGGCGTCTTCAGGCTGCTCAGCTACATCAACCTGGTGGTGTACGTGCTTCTCGCTCCCCTGGTGGTGTACGCTGCTCTGGGCCCGGCACGCCAGAGCTCCGACTTCCTCCGGCCTTATGAGATTCTGCCTGGGTTTGGTGCTTTGGGGGTGGTCACGCCATTCTATAACGACCTCAGTATCTATCTGCTGTTCCTGCAGGAGAACCTGAGTGAACTCAAATCCTATAAGTGTCTGCAGGTGGGTCACAGCGCTGATAATGTGGGACCAGGGCGTTGGTTAAGAAATGTCACATATCACTACAAATGTTTTATTTGCAGGTGCTAGAGTTACTGCAAGCAGCAGGTGATGAGGGGTTTGACTCCATGTGCCTGCTGAGGACTCTGGGTCAGGTGAAGACTGACGTTCTAGACGGTAAGGGGACGTGCAAAAAGAAGAGTGCAAGCAAGGACACCAAGAACACTACTAAGGCTGAAGCATGATTCTGAAGGTGAGGGAGCACATTTCTCTGTTTGGTCCAAGTAAATTAAGCAGCATGATGCAGGCTTACATCAGTGAGATAATATTCTTATGTTGTGGATTTGATTTAATCTTGTTTCATCTTCCTTCTGACCTCTCTGCCTTGTTACTCAGTAACTGACGCGATGAGGATGAGCCCTACCTCGATGGAAAAGAAGAAGCGCGAGTTAACCTTGTGCACCTACTTTAATCTGAACTGCTGTTGGTGCTTTAACCTACAAAAGTGTAATCCATAGGAAGGAACATATTTTGTAGTTTTGGCCAAGAGACCTTACTTTTACCTCTTATATATCATATTTTTTATAGTTATGAATAGTCCTGATGACAAGTTACTCAGGTCTGAGATAACCCTTTTTTCTGAAATGAAATTCCTGGGTTTTAATGTTTGTCTTTGCTACATGTTACCTTTCTCAGGATCTGAAATTCCTTCCAGTCATTATATACTGTAAAAGCCATTTTCCTTGGAATTAATTTTCCAGCTGCAAAAGCCTTCTCCCTGGGCTTTATGGTAAAAATTGACTGCTGGTGATGCTTTAACCTACATAAGTGTAATCCATAAATGTAATCCACAGGGAAAGAAACACATTTAGTATTTTTGGCAAACAGACGTTTTGTTTATCTGTGTCATATTTTTTTATATATATGTGAATGTGTTATGGACCTGGGAAGCCTTTCAGAACAAAGAATCCAGTGACACAAAAATGGATACCGCAGGCATCCAGGTACGAACAGGCAGGAAGCGGAAGATCTTCCCCACTGTTGCCACAGCCATCGACAACTCCAGCTGAAGAAAATCTGTAACCAAGCTGGGGTCTGATCCACCTGGGTGGTCGCCAAGCAGGGGTGTGTCTGATGTTAAAAAACCATAGGACCCCAGGTAACATCTCCTCTGACTAGTTCAGAGGAGAAGTTACTCAGGTCTGAGGCAACCCTTTTTTTCTGAAAGGAAATTCTTTGCTGGTGTTGTTTTAACCTACAAGTGGAATCCATGGGAAATAAAAGTATTTTAAATTCAGTAGTTTTGGCCAACAGACGTTAGTAACATTAGAAAAGTTTTCGAGCGCTTAGTTTACGTGTGTTTATAGTTTAGGAGGAAAATAAAAACCTGTAATGACTGGTGAACTTTGATCCATCCAAAGTAGCCTTACATATTGTTAGAAACACTGGAGAGCATTTGTTTGGACTGTGATTATTTATGTGTAAATGTTACATGAACAATAGCGTTTACTGACCCTGTTGTATAAGGGTCCATATACAAATAAAGAATGTTCTTTTTCAAATGAAGTCATTATGGCGTGTTTTATTACATTACCAACCTTAGATACTAATGAGATATATCCATCCATTGATTCCTTTTAAAACAAAAAATGAAAATTCAAGGCAAGGCAACATGTTTATTTTTACAAGGAATGTAAAACCTAAAATCTTACATGGTGAAATCATTCGCACCCGATCAACATATGTATTCAGTGTTTCTCCATCTTTGCTACTTACGTCCCCACGGTTTTCATCCAGTGTCATCGGCTACTCCAAGTTATATGTGCAGTTCAAGCAAGTTGTTACCTCTGCATCTGTCTGTCAGTTAATTAGCAGGATTATACTAAAATGAAAGATTGCCACAAAAACAAAAACAAAAAAAATCATTTTGATGTGGATCTGAATCATGGGTTGGATCCTATCTGTTAATTTCTCAGAAAATAAATAATTGATCTTGATCTTAGAAAAATCTGGCATGTTTAGGGTACTGATATTCATGCATTTGTGCAATTTGGTGCAGATCAAATAAAAACTCCAGATCTAGTGAATTTGATTGTGGTTTCATAAGGGGACTGTTCCATTTCGCTCTCTTTGTGAAATTGGATTGCACTTTAAAATGTTTCTTATTTGCTCCTCTGTGTCTGTAAAGCAGGGGAAGGTAATATTTGAAACACAAATCAGAAAACAATGTTTTATTTTTCTCTTTCAATCTGCTTGCTTGCACTAAACAACAGACACTGTCCTCTTCAGAACATCAACAGGAAAGTAGTGAGTAGTGCTCTGCCTCGTTCAGCAATATGATTGGATAATATTTACGTGACGTCATCTGTGTTGTCCAATGGCTACCGAGAACCGAACCTTGGTTTGTATTTGATTGGCGAGTTGTGCTTCTTCGTTACCGGTCGGAGCATAATCACAGATTAGTTGAACAAGTCACTTTACGTTTGTTGCTCAATACGGAAAATTGCTATTGTTTCGAGGTTCTCTCTATTAGCATTAGCATGTTGTAATAGTTCCCGTGTATGCAGGTGAGTCTGCTGGTTTTGTCTTGAACACTGTTGATAGCACATCCTGGCTACGTCACTTAGCTAGCATGTTAGCTTAGCTGCAAACAGGGTATGAAGGTATTCGCTGAAGTTATGTGTAGTTTCCAACACCGATGTTCGCTTTAAAAGTAGCAGCGCCTTCACGCCCCGTCTTTACACGTCTTGACTCATGTCACTGTAGCATTTTTGTGTTGCTACTAGTCGTCCCAGCCCATGTATTTAGTGACCAAATGCATGGCACTGGTGAATTATATTAGCTAACGTAGTTAGCATTTGCTGAACGCAACAATTTGGTGCTTTGAATAGTAAAGCTGCACATGGTGTTATGGTTAGTAAGGGTAGCGTTGGCGGGTTTATTAAGATACATTTTGTTGCCAGGTATCCCTTCCCCATCGTCCTGACCCGGAGCAAACATGGTAGAGCCAACAACACACAAGTTCGCATCCTTAGAAGAGGAGCTGGGCTTTTGGAAGGAGCAGGCACAGAGACATCAGCAAAGGTAACAGTAACAAAGCACACACCACTCCTCGAACAGGTACTTTGAATAACCAAATGATCTGTTGTAGCTATATGTCGTAAAGCATGGGAACAGTAGTGAGTCTAAAGTTGTTTTCTCATCAGGGCTGACGAATCGCAGGAGGAGCTGCAGGAGTTTCAGCTGATGAGTCGAGACTATGAAGCAGAGCTGGAGACGGAGCTGAAGCAGTGTGAGGGCCGGAACAAAGAGCTGCTTCTCAACAACAACCGACTCCGCATGGAGCTGGAGAACATAAAGGTTGAGCAGCTCGGTTATATATAGACTTCAGGCTCTAGTGATGACAAATAAACACGATACTGCACCTTCTCACAGACAGACAGACAGACAGACACACCCGAACAAACTGACAGCTCCTATTCAACACAGATGTATCAGTGCCACTGCTGTTAGAATTGCTGCCTAGCTATAAGGCTGACTGCCAATTTTGCTATTGGGAGGGGGACCGTTAATGGAAGAAGTGAATTCAGAATTGTGCTGATTGCTTAAATGTTGTTTGGGACAAGGAGGTAGATAAAAGAATCAGTGGGATTGTATTGCCTCAGCTAATGTCTTAAATATACATTTGCATTGGCTGATGATTTGCCATGAGGACACAGACAAAATGTCACTGTCAGTATCAGTTAATTTGATGTCTGTGTGATGTTTGCAGGAAAAATTTGATGCCACGCATTCTGACGCATTGAGGCACATCTCAACCCTGGAGGAAGATCTGGCACAAACCACAGCAGTAAAAGATCACCTGCAGAAATACATCAGAGAGCTCGAGCAGTCCAATGATGACCTGGAGAGGACCAAAAGGTCAGTGTCTTAAGAAAGCTCATATCACTATAGCTGTTTTCAGATAGGAACTCCGGAAAATGTCCAGACAATGCGGTACGGATTTTTTCTTTTCACATAAGGGGAACGCAGCAGGATATTTTCCAGTCAGCAAGTTCACAACAACAGACATCTCCCCGGAGAACAGGGATTGGGGGGAGCAGCATGCAAGAGGAAGGATTTAACATTAAATCCTCTGCGAATTCACATTATTCATTACACATATATATGTATATGTAATGAATATATATATATCATATATCTGCTCATATCACCAACACCTCACAAGTCTCGTTGTCTTTCCAAGTTGACATCTTTGTTTGCATCTTTTACGTGCAAGGCATTTTTTTAATCCAGATTTTAAGTTTTGACTTTTGCGGTCATAACGTGCTAATGACATAATCGACACACCCACACGCTCACAGTGAATCCTCTGGATAAACTGAGGCTGTATTCTCACATGAGCTCATTCAGGCACCCAGTGTTTACTAGCGGGTTGGCAGGAAAAACTTTTCTGGAGCAACTGACTCATTAGCATTCAAATGAGTTGAATTGACATTTGCACTCACAGACAGTTCCCCAGGATAATTTCAGGATATTGTCTGGAGTTCAGTGCATGTCATAAACCCTGTCATCACACCAATTATTTAATTAACTGTCAAACTAACGGGCCAACTTTAACCATGATTTTCAGACACAGATATTGTCAAGACCGCAGCATGCTAAAACTATTTGTTTGTTGCAGGGCTACCATCATGTCTCTGGAGGACTTTGAGCAGCGGATGAACCATGTCATTGAGAGGAATGCCTTTCTGGAAAGCGAGCTGGACGAGAAGGAGAACCTGCTTGAGTCTGTTCAGAGGCTCAAAGATGAATCCAGAGGTAGAAACGTACACTCACTGTAGCCTCTCAAGTTTACAAGAACAGCTGATTCCTTCATAAAATGGTTTACACCTGACTCAGTGAATTTCGATAGTGAAACTGATTCAACAAATCCAAAGACTATCCTGTTTGCCCTGTACCTGATATAATGTGCACTTATTCTTAGACATTTGTACTATCTAACCTCATTAGACATTTAAAGGACCGTATACTGTTTTTACACATTTGAGCTCATTTAAGCTGAGTACTGAGTTTTACAGTACTTGACAGATTTGTATTGTTTTTTTTCCTTCTTTTTAGGCTTTAATTTATTTGTGAAATTAAAATTAACTTGCTTAAGTTCAATTTTCCATCACAATTAATATCATCTCTGCTTTTAATGTCGATATAAGCGGCCCACCCACAAAGCCAACAGCTGGCTGTCAGGCGCCCTTTGCTTGGTGTTCCAGATCAGTGGCTGACAACTGCTTGTCATCTTGGCTGCAAATCCGCTCTAGTTTGCACTAGTCAACCATTAGAAGCTATTTTACAGTTGACTGAACATGTTTAATTGGTGACAGAGTGAGTCAGTGATGACTTTATAGTGTAATCTTTTGCTTCTGCTTATATTTTTCTTTCCGACAAGAAAATGTCTACAAGCTGACAATGGCTGGGAAAACCAGCCTTATTATTGTTAGCGGGATTTTTTTTTTAATACGCATAATCTCTATTGGTATTTTTAGTATTTAAGGACAATTATATTGTTGGTTTGTTTATCTTTCTTTTTTTCTTCTTTGCACTTCTTAACAAAATAATTGATCTTTTACTGAGCTATGTCCTTGATATTGATTTTGATGAGTGATAAATGACTCATCAATATTATTTAAATGCAATGTTTAGTTCAGATTGACTGATTTTTAACTGGTCCACTGTATGAGGCTGATAATTACAGATTTCACATAGTTACAAAATTATTAGTTTTGAATGGAATGGAAACCATTGTTTTTAACACACAGCACGGGATTCTCAGTCATTGCAGTCTGTTTCTCTGTTTGTGGCAGATCTCCGTCAAGAGCTGGCTGTCCGTCACAAGGAAAGACGTCAGTCCAGCAGCCTCGGCAAAGACGCAGATCGAACAGATCTGTCGTATCCCTCGGCTGGAAATCCATCCTTCCCCGTCACACCCTCCAAACCTCTCAGCTCATTTGCCACTCCCCCTGCTTCCAGTATCCGACGAGGTGAATAGAACATTTTAAGAACTTCACTAAGTAGATACACCGACCTAGTTGTGTTTGTCTGCTCACATTGGTTTTGTTTTAGGTGACGGTCTAACAGGGACTCCCCTCACTACGTCTGCTAGAATATCTGCCCTCAACATTGTGGGGGAGCTGCTGAGAAAAGTTGGAGTAAGTACTTTTACAATAATTTCATACACCTGTGTTTTCATTGAATAGTATAACTACAGGTCTGGGTTTTGCATGTATGAGCTGGCTGAACATGCTTTTTTAAATCCCTGCCAGAATCTAGAGTCCAAGTTGGCGTCCTGTCGAGACTTTGTGTACGACACGTCTACCAATAGACCGGCACTTCCAGCTGGTCCTGCTAGTCCTTCAGGTGTAGAAGCAAGGCCCGAGGTCCAAACGTCCAGCATGAGCCCCCCTCCTCAGTACGACAGGTGAGGAAAAAGACAGCTTCAGCGTCTAAAGTGTAACCAAATGAAGAACTTGTTTTTGTTGCTGTCTCGATAATTAAATAGGTTACATAGAATACATAGGTCATTTTTTTCTGTTCAAAGAGTATCTGTCATGTAGTTTGCACTTAACCAGAGGTACGTGTTTTGTTCATGTTTGACTAGAAGCTGTTATAGGTTCAGTGCTGACATTAATGTTTGTACTATGCAGTGGTGTTGCATTTTCATTTTATTTTATAGGTAGAAGACACTGTTTGCTGTATTCTTCTGACTTAACTGTATGTGTGAACCTCGTGTAAGATGTGATCACCTGGGTCTTTACTTGTTCTGCTGTCAGAGTTGGTGTTTCCTTAATCTTTACATTGTAAGTGACGAGTGAAAAGTTGATAAGACCAATAGTCAGGGCACAAAGGGACAGAATCCTGCACGGGTCCATTAGGGCTGGGCGATTTGACCTAAAATGAATATCACTGTATTTTCCACTTTCTGGTCAGTGTGTATACACGACCTGATCCGTTACCCATAATTATCCAATTCGGACCCTCTCGGACCTCTCACCACATGACCCGCACCCGGCCCATGATTTAACACACACATGCTTCATACAGTCGCTCACAACAGTGGTTTAGTTGTGTTTAAGTATTTTTCCCTTTTTTAATTTAGGGTTTGTTAATAAGTGTGTGTATCTTATCTTCCAGTTTAGTGAAGCGGTTAGAGTTTGGACCGGCTCCTCCAAGAGGGTCCTCGCAGGGGGCCCAGTCTCCGCAGGGAGGAGTCAAGATCCTGCTATGAGACAAAAAGAAGATAAGCCTCCACCCTTCATCAGCCTCAATAACACCCACCTTTTAATAAACTACAGCAGTGGGACTCTGAAGTGAGCGGTCTTCCCTTGTTGCCACGTGTCTGCTGAACTATTTGAAGAGAGCCACTGTTCTCGCTCCACGCTCCACATAGTCAGCACATGGACTACTGCTGCCTCAGGCTAGTATCACACCATATCCCTCACAGGAAGCAGCGCCTCAGCCTGCATTACATCAAGGAACGCTGCTAATCATACTCGACCTTCAACTATATCTTTGACACAGCTCCGTGACAACAGATTTGCTGTCAGTGATGGATCAAGCGCATCTGGGCTTTTGGGACGTTACTGCTCCCAGATGGATGTCGCCTATGCCCATTGTTTCATTGAACTAGGGAACCAAATTAGAGCAAGTTATATTAAAAGTGATGCAGGTATAGGGACCAAAAACCCAGTGTCATTCATAAAAACGTTCAACAGAAAAAATACTCTGTTTCAGTCCAAACCAAAGCTGTGATTAGAATAGGGAGAAAAGAAACATTAAACTAGTCAGTTTTTGGTCTTTATTATTGAAACTAAGGGCTTGAGTAATGTAGTTCTTTAATCTGAAATGTCATGATTTGACTTGTAACTCACAAAGGATTGTGTGGAGGAGCAAGTATGTTGGTTAAAACAAGGATGATCATAATTCTTTCACTGTCACAAACATGTTTTAATTGAGAATGAGAGAAGGATGAATTAGTTACTGCCGTACGTTGAGGTTTGAGCCTTTGCTGCCTTCACTGTTTAGTCACCTCTTCAGTTTGTAGGTCTCACGCTACTGTAATATTTAAGTTATTAACCTCAATAATAGATGATCTATTCGCAAATAGAATATTCACATGCAGAATCTGTTTACAGAGAGGAATCTATCCTTAATTCTTCTAGAAGTGAGGATGTGTCACTTTCCTTTGAGCAACGTCACACCTTGGTTTGTTTAATTCAGTTTGGCCCATATAATTTCTGTAAGCTCCTTCCTGACATTGCACAGACTTGTTGTTTTTCTAAATGTGAAGATCAGGATAAGGTTCCCTGCCTCAGATAGCATTCATCATTCTGCAGCTTTATGATCTCCTGTTACAAGAACGTTTTACCAAGATTTTTTTGACTGAAGACTTTAGCGTTGTGTATGTGCACTACTGAATGTATAGTAATAATTCTCTAGGAGGATGACCTCCTGTCTGCCATTGAGGGTTGTATGTTGCAAACTGGGCAAAGATACAAAGCAATAATAGATTTTAATAAGTGAAAGAAAAGCACAGATCGTACTATATTTGTGTAGATATATAGAGCCTATAGCAGAGACTCCTTTTCCTGCCTTTTTAGTAAGAGATGTTGTTAATTGGAAAATAGCGACTTAAAGTTTGAATGTGCCGTCTTTCCCTGAAATGTTTCTGGTTAATCGGTAACTCTCACGACTGCCATCCATCAGCTCATCAAACATATTTCCGTACATATCTAAATATCACGCACATACAGAAGTCATCACTGTAGCCATGTGTGGGAATAACTATACATATGAGATTGCAGTTTCTGCTCCTCTTTGCTGTTGAACCTTCCTCAAACTAACAACAGCCGACAAGGACGCTGGAAGTAAGAGGTGCTGAAGGGGCTCTACTCCCCTGCGGTTAAAGCGGGGTTACTGCAAGGCCAAATAGTTTTTACAAAACAAAAACCAAAAAAAGTAATTTGATTTAATTTCCTCATGTAACATGTCCACCAATTATTATTTTAATTGTGTATTCTGGTATTCTGCTGGGGCGTGGTCACACATACGCACGTTTCAGCTGCCTCCCGATCACTTCCAATCATTACCAGCATGGTGGCTAATAAAACATTTCCTTCCTGTGGTGAGGCAAATCGCAGCGTTCAACTTTAGTGAACTTTGACCTGCGATATTCACTTGGCCTGATATCTGCCTGATTTCTGGTGTGGAAAAAAACCTGCTTTCTGTGTTTGAACTGTCCCAGCCTCAATATGGCTCAATGCCATTTTGAAATGCAGAGATTTAATTTGAAAGTTAACAATCTTTGTGTCAAATTCTCAAAAATTGGTATAGTATTGGCCGTTCAAATAAAATCCTACATGTTGCATTGCTGCATTTCAGCAGTGCAACATGATTTCATAGTTTTCTCTCAGCACCCCCAAATCTTACTTCCAGCATCTCTGTATGCTAACTGTGAATGTACATCTATCACCACTGTGTACTGGTTGTGTGTGTGCAGCACCTCTGCAACTGCTTATGCTCTATCTAGATTTAAAACTGTATGTGCCTGAGGTACTAAACCCAACTTTTATCCCTTCGGTTGGTTTGCAGTTGTTTTTCTACTTGGCTGAACAGATGAGAATCTGTTGTGAGGATTCAGTTTGATCTCTGGAGTGAAGACAGAAACATTAAAAGAAGAAAAATCAAAGCTTTTTTTTATATATATATCTTTATTTCTTGTGCAGGTGGTTCAACAATGAATAGAAGCGAATGGTGTCATGTAAACATTGGTTGATTACAAACAGTACTGCGTTTAGGGTGATGAGGGGCATATTGAACAGGTACAGTAAAATCTGGACAAAGGACAAATATGGAAGGTGTGAGACACATCTGGCTCATCATTTTAGTTATAGTTGAGGTTACTAAACCTTGTTTGACATTCGGCTATTTCTGGAATAGAAGTTCACTTGACATATCAGGACACATGAAAGGTGCAAATAAAATATAAATTGACGACTTTAGAAACGTCTAAATATTTGTTCATTGGGGTACAAATGGCAGCACTGATTGGAAGCAGACTGGGTATAGAAATATAATCTTGACTACATATCCAGTCTGATGAACCACTTCAGTGCTGCTCTGAAACACTTAAACAGCAGTTACAGGCAACAGGACGACAACAGGGGACGTTGCTGATCATAGTTACACATCTGTAGATTTACATTGTGTCTCTGCTTTAACTTCTAAGGTCACTTATTGTGGAGAGACCCACGTTTTTTCCAGGCAACTTAGTGTGGTAATTAGAGGCACCTACATATTGTGTACAAAAGTCATTCAGTGCAGTTCAACACAGTGTAAATATATTTTTGTTTTTAAAAGGAACTGCAAATCACACATCAGCAGAGCCAACGAAACAACTCCCCTAAGTCGACACCAAGTCCTCCTGATTGGTTTGTCAAGAAAAAGTGCTCGGAAACAAGAAGACAGATCAGTACACTACTGGAAATGGGAGAAGATATCTATACGTTTGAAGTGATATGGAAGAACTAGATAGCATGTCAGGCCTTTTAAAGTTATTCTTGGTTTTAAGTGGCACACTTTGTCCCAGGAAGATAAATTTGATATCTGGTGATTTGACGTCACCTTACTCCGCGGACTTTGTTCCGTTGAAGTCGCCCTGGGAGTCGGCCTCATCCTCTGAGGCATCCTCAACCACCCTCCGGCTTCCGCCCATGCGCCGAGGTGTGCTGCCAAAGGAGGGCTCGTTTCCACGCCTTAAAAATGCCACCGACACGCACACAGGACAGAGATGCAGAAAAACATGGTCACAGTGAGAGGGGGGAATATATTCTGAGAAACACCTGGGTGCTGCAAACTACATGGGAGGATTGAGGAAATCAGAAGTTACAGGATGTGCTTTGGTTACATGTTAAGCACGCTGGTTATCTTTGTAACTCATTTAACTCCTGGCTCAGGAGAATGAGTCTGGTTTATGGCAACTAAACCAAGCACTGAGAAAAATGTGGCCACCAGGAAATGGGTGTAATGGAAACCAAATGGTGCAACTAGACTTGCTTTTAAAAATGGAAGGTAAATCTGTTGTAGCTGATGAGCCATATTTCTCTCAGTTAGGCTCAATGAAAGAAATGACAGCATTAAAAGTGTGCATGGGGATGAAAAGTTATGGGAGGTTATAGTAGAAATGGTGATTGGGGAACATTTAGGGGCAGAGGTACCTGCTGTGTTACTCCTTTGGTTCAGGGTTGCCTCTGGAATAGAGATGGACATGTTTTTTTTGCTTGTGCTCAGTAAAGCTAAATCCACTGAACTCAAAACCAATCTTAAACGCTTTAAAGCAACACAGTGTCACTTTGACCAAGCAGCAGCGCCCTCTGCAGCCACACATGGGAATTCATTTGCACGGTTCCAAGTGTTTTTTCTAGTGTGTATGTCACACATTGTCATATATGGTGCATCCTCAGGATATACAGCATTTAGCGATCTACTAATTTTCCCTTTGCAGTATCTGTGCCATCTTGTGGCTTCACAGGAATAAAGTTGCTATTAAAAAGACAGGAACATAAAACACAGTTGCCCCAAGAATAAAGAAAAGTAGAGATTTACCGACTGATAGGTAAACAGACAGAGATTCCTTGACCTTTAGTCCTACCTGAGTTTGCTCTTGAGAGTGTTGACCTCGCGGCTCATGGCGTCATTTGCCTCGGTGGCTTCATCCAGCTCCCGCTGCAGCTTCCTGCGGGCGGCCGTAGCGCGCTGAGACTCCTCCTCCGACTCCTCTAGCTGCCTCTTCAGCTGCTTCATGCGGGTATTTGACTTCTCAGCCTAGTGAGCAAACAGGTTAAATATTCAGGCTTCCTACTCCCTCACCAAACCATACATATGCACTGTATACATGTACTTGTCGGTGGATTTAAGACACATGACGGATGTCTGAGTGTGGGAAGCGATGGTACCTGGTCTTTGTACTGCTCTGCCTGCTTTCTTTCGTCTTCCACCTGCATTATCAGGTCCTTCAGCTTCTTGTCCTTCTGACGTATCCCCTTGGCTGAGGCCTGCTTCTCCCTGAGAGATCCAAGAGTTCACAGTGTTTAGGGAATGAAAACAAAGGTTTTACAAACAATATGAGAAATTCAAACCAAATAAACAACAAAGGAGGGCAAGTGCAATGGTTTTGTAAAATGCAGTATAGTATAGTAGACAATACTAGCATTAGAAGCATTTAGTTTTACTTTGACATAGATTTAAGTTTAAGGACTTAGCGTCTCCTACCACAAAAAACGACCATTCTACATATACCTCTGCAAAGGAGGTTATGTTTTCACCCCGGCCCATTTGTTGGTTTGCATTTCAGATTAATATTTAGCAAGATTATGCAAAAACTACAGGACGGATTACCAGAAAACATGGTTGATAGATGTGGTATGGGTCAGGAGAGAGCAATATCATTTTGGTGTGGATCCTGATCCGGGATCCATGACTAATTCTTATCATTATTTATTCAACATAATTCTTTGTGTGTTTCCTTGTCTCCAACCTGTTCTCCTGCTCCAGCTGCTCCTCCAGCTGTGCCACTTTGGCCTCCAAGGAAGAGATGGAGGACTTGAACTTGGACTTGACCTGGTTCTCCATCTCCTGGAGCTTGGTCTTCAGCTCCTTGTTCTGGCGCTCCATTTGCTGCCGAGCGCTCTCGTTCTTCTGGGAGGCACTGCGCTCTGTCTGCAGCTCGTTGTTCAGCTGCTCCGCCTGTGGAGGGAATATATTCTGTTAACATGATACAGGGGATATGGATGAGGTGTATAGACTTAATGAGCCTTGTAAGGACTCATGTAGCTGCAGCGGTCGGGTCACCTGCTGCGTGCTCTTCCTCAGCCTGTCGTTGATGATCTCCATGTTGCTCTGCTCCTCCTCCAGCTCCTCCTCCAGCTGGGAGATCTTCGCTTCCAGACGACGCTTCTCATCTGACAAGGCTGACCTGAACACGGGAGCCACAGTGGAAATCGAATAGTATCACATTTTCTTTTCTAGTTTCACTTAACACACTCTTACACACAGAATGAACTCTCAACCCACTTTCCAGAGGAGTTGCTGGCCAGCTCGTCGGCCAGCTCGTCTCTTTCGGCTTCTGCCTGCTTCCTCGCCCTCTCTGCCGCAGCCATTTCCTAGAAACAGATAAATTACAAGGTTATTATTTCACGTACAAATCTGCCCACAAACAAGTTTCTGTCTTGTTAGGAAACATTGTGTTACCTCCTGCAGCTGCATGAGTTCGGCCTCAAGACCCTTGGCCTTCTTCTCGCTCTCCTTTGCAGTGGTCAGCACCTCCTCCCTGGCAGCATGGGCATCGTCCAGCTCCCTCTGGAAGTCCTTCGTCTGGCCCTGGAGGGAGGAAGAGGAGCAGGAATAGAGACAGAAAGACACAAGGAGAGTCGAGACAATAACAATCAGACTGATATATTTACATTTGTTTTATCTGATGGCTGATGCCGCAACGTATCGTGTTCAGATAGCTCATAATTTTTCAGCACTGCCTAACGATCAGCCTTCCATGGCAACACTATAGCAATTGAACATGAACTTAGTTAGAAGTAGGTACTTTCCTCATTTGAAGCACAAACCTCCACCACGGTACAATCTTACAATAACTTAGTAATTGACACAATTATACAGTAGCAGATTTCACGTTGGTTAATAATGTGGGGTGCTAGTCAGAGTCAAGTCTGACAAATAATAAGGAAAATAAAAAGCAATTACTTTGTCAAACCAGACAAAACAATGAGCAAATAACCAGACATTAAATATTTTCAGAAGAAAAACCAGCATCGCAAAGGTAACAGATCTCCAATCAGCTTTAAAAAGTGTGTTTGAAGGTTGTGGTTTTAAACTCTACAATGACAAACACTTGATAAACATCAAAACGTTTTACAAATCGGAGGCAGATTATGTGTTCTACGTCCTCACTCTGCTTACACAATGCATAAGCAATATATTGATATATTGGACTTTTGTTATATATTGATGAACATTTATATTGCGATAATTATTGGTATTGTTTTATCACCCAGCCTTAGTCCTCTCACTTATTTGTGTAAAGACACAAATGTACACGCTCAGAAATTGGAGGAAAAGATGAACAACTATGTGCATCCAAAAAATACAAAATACAACATTGTATGAAACCTAAAATAAGACTGTACAGACTTCATATCAAACCTGCTGCTGGATTTATTCCCACCCCTCAGTCTCACCTGAAGCTTGCGGAGCTGCTTGATGGCCTCGTCCCGTCCCTTATTGGATGTCTCGATCTGTCCCTCCAGATCTTTCATGTCTGTCTCCAGCTTCTTCTTGGCTGCTGCCGCAAGGGCCCTCTGTTTACGTTCATCCTCCAGCTCCGTCTCCAGCTCACGAACCTGCGATCGATCATTGTTTATCATCGCTTACTTCGGATGCAGCTGGTGCAATGTTCTCTAATGGTGGATCATATTGTATTCTCCAGGTAGGAACATAATACATTTGAATGCTTTTTTACCTGCTTGACAAGCTGCCTCTTCTTCTCCTCTCCCATCTCATCACGTCCCTGGAGGTCTCTCTCGAACTGGGCCTTCAGCGCCTGCATGTTGACCTCCAGACGCAGCTTGGCGTCCTCTGCCGCCTGCAGCTCGTCCTCCAGCTCCTCCAGCTGAGTCTTCATCTCCTCCACCTGGGCGTCCAGGCTTCGTTTGGACTTCTCCAGCTCGTGGACCTGCCATTGAATACATTTTCAAATCAACTGCAATGCTCTGGCCTGTTTATAATAAACAAGTTATACCAGTGAAACCATGGATCCAGCTGACAGCCTTAAGCGTGACTAGCTCACTTACACTTTTTCCCACATCATCCTTGGAGCTGATCAGGTCCTCCATCTCCGCCTTCAGGACCTTGTTGGCTCTCTCCATCTCCTCCCTGGAGACCTGGGCCTCATCCAGAGCTCTGGCCAGGGAGAGAGCTTTGGTCTCCTTCTCTCTGGCCTCAGCTTCAGCCCTGTCTCTCTCATCTGCATATTTACTGGAGATCATCTTCTCCTCAGCCAGCATCTGGAGGACAGATAAGTGGATATATGTAGCTATGAAAGAGATTCATTCCACACTATACTTTTTTTTTAAAGTTTTAATCTTACATTTGTGAAATCTGTGAAAAATGACAAAATCCTTTCCACAAAACATTTGTTTCCCATTTTCCTGAAAATGCACCAGCATATTATTGTATTATGTGGCATTAATCAGAAGTACTTGTAAAAACTTTTATGGTGGTTGTACTTTAGGTTACATTATCAAATTTGTGATCTGTAATTAATAACTTTTCCAGTAATAATGCAGTATCTCAGTTTTCTGGTTTATCTGACCTGGTCAAACTTCTTCTGCTTCTTCTCCAGGTTGGACACGTTCTGCCTCTGGTTGTCCAGGTCCATCAGCGTGTCCTCCAGCTCCTGCTGCAGACGGTTTTTGGTCTTCTCCAGCTTGTCGAATGCTGAGGCCTTCTCCTCAAACTGGGTGTTGGCCGCCTCCAAGTCTCTCTGCAGACGTTTCTTGCCCTCCTCAAGCAGCTCAACGTTTCCTGTCATTTCCTCAAGCTTCTTCTTTGAATCGGACAGCTGTGGGCAAAATAAGACTGTGGTAAGTCACTGATAATAAAAGAGGAATCTTGGGTTAGTGTTTTCAAGTTCCTTAGCAGTGAATTTGTCTATTGATTGGTTAAGTGTGCTTAAGTAATGACCCCTGGTTTGCGCTCTGACCTGGATGTTGAGGGTCGACACGTGTCGATCCACGTTCCTCTTGGCCTCCATCTCCTCCTCAAGCTGCTCCTGCAAACTGTTCTTGTCGTCCTCCACTTGCCGAAGCTTTGCGGAGAGCTGCAGCTTCTGGCGCGTCTCCTCGGCCAGCAGCTCCTGCAGCGACAGGCCAGATCAGAGGTCAATGCTTTCAGTTCAACATGTTGTCAAAAGGTATTGTAACGTCTGTCAAGGAGGTCATTTTTTCCTCCCTGTTCCTTTGTTTTCTAAGCAAGATTACGCAAAAACAGATTTTTCACAAATATTGATGGAGGGATGCAGTATTGCTCAAGGAGGAACCCATTATATTTGTATGCATGTTGCTGAGTGTTTAAGTAGCACAGGAAATATAACATGTAAACCGAATACATCATACAATATAGCTGTATATTCTGCTTGAAGTCCAGTTACCTGTGAGTCTTGGAGTTGGGCGGAGAAGCTGGAAACATCTTTGCTCAGTTTGATGTTCTTGCCTTCTGCTTCATTCAATAGGTTTGTCACACTCTCCAGTTCAACCTGCATGAAGATGAAGATACAGTTCTTGAGACATTGATACAAAAAAGAACATTTTCTTTCTCTGTACATTTGTGATGTCACTAATTACTCACAATAGTCTTGGAGCAGCGCTCTCCCAGCTCAGCCTTCTGCTTCTCACTGTCGTTGAAGCGTGACTGCAGATCCGTCACCTGACCCTCCAACTTCTTCCTCTTGTGCTCCCCGTCTTGTTTGGCCTGGGCCAGTGAGCGCACCTCCATCGTTAACTCGGACGTCTCCTTCTCCAAAGCTTGTTTGGCCTTCTCCAGGGTAGACTTCACCTGAGAGAAGAAAAATCAATATCATTGAGATCAGAAAGGAAACTGCAGTTTTTCCTTATAGAAACTTTATCAAGTGAAATAAACAAGCTCATTGGCTCCTAAGTTATCGGACTGTGTGAGATGATGCAGGCCTACTCTCTTGGACTGCTCCAGCTGCTCCGTGAGCTCCTCCACAGCCTGGGTGTGTTTCTGTCTCATCTCATGGACCTGGGCCTCATGGGTTCGGTTCTCGTCCTCGATGGCTCTCTTCAGCAGCGTCACATCCTGTTCACGTTTGGCTCTGCACAACAGATGGATCGATAATGCAAATTTTTATTTGACAAACATGAACTCATGGCCCTTGGTTACATGTAATATTTGGATTTAACAGTCATTGTATGCTACTTTATACAACCAAGAACATAAGTGAAATGCATGAAATGAAATGGATATTTGAGTTTTGTATGATTAACCTTAGTTCTTGCTGAGTGGCGGTGGTGTCCAGGGTGTCCTCCAGCTCGGACTTGAGGGCCTCCAGCTCTTCCCCGAGGTCTCGTTTGATCTTCTCTGCCTTGTTCCTGGCCGCCCGTTCAGAGTCGAGGTCCTCCTGCAGGTCGGAGATGTGTCCCTCCAGTTCTCTGACCTTCTTCAGCGCGTTGTTCTTCTGGGCTGTTTCATCTTCTAACCTGAGAAGGAAAATAAGTGCAGAGGAAGAAACCAGTGAATATAATAGAAGTTTAAAGTTGCTGTGGGATAAAGGAGAAGTTTTTTAGAATCCAGTGTATCGGGGATTCATTTAAATGAATGCGTGCTATGTTTGTGACTTCTCAGGACTTTACCTGGCCAAGGCATTCTGTAACTCCTCCTCCTTCTTGGCGAGCTGAGCTTTGAGGTCAGCGATCTGAGACTGCAGGTCAGCTACCTGCTCTTGTAGGTCATTCGACTCGGCCTCCAACTTCCGCTTAGCCTTGTCCAGCTCCTGGCGACCCTTCTCTTCCTTCTTCAAACGGACTTTTAGTATGGGGGAGGGTTACAATTAGCATAAATCTACATTTTGTAGAACAAGCACAGTTCCAGTAGTCACGTAAGTAATGGTTTATAAAGGATGATTACCTTCTAATTCAGAGATCATGGACTCGTGTTTATTTTTGAGCTTGGTGAGGTTCTTTGACTTCTCCTCCTCCTCAGCCAGATTGGAGCTGAAGTCCGCAAGTCTCTCCTCCATCACCTTACGCTCCTACAAAACATCACTGATTTGTTTAACTTGCATTTTTTAACATAGGAACTCTGTTGGTAAGTTATTGGCCAATATCCAGGCCTCTTGGATAAATACTGTTATACAATTCTTACCTTCACCAACTTGTTGTTCTGGTCCTCCATCACCAGAATATCGTCATCCAGCTTTTTGATCTTTCCCTCGTAGGTAACCTTCTCCAGCTGCAGCTTTTGACGTGCGTCCTCCTCCTCTTCCAGATGTTCCTCCAATTCCTGCATGAAAGAGTCTCACACTCACTAACTGCATTGTGCACAGCTAAACATGGAAATAAAATGAATAGCTTCTTAATGACATGATCAAAAAAGCAACAATGTGCAGACCTGCATCTGCTGTTGCATTTTCTTCTTGTCCACGAGCAGCGCTTGAGCACGTTCTTCCTCTTCGTCCAACCTCGCCTCCATCTCATGAAGGATCTCTTCCAACTCCTGCTTCTTAGCCCCCAGACGAACCCTCATCTCCTCAGCCTCAGCATACAGCTCTGTTTCTGCCTGGAGCTGCTCCTGCAGTGCATTCCTCTCCTCCAACACCTGGAGCACACAGACAGGTGAAGACGTGCTTCATCTTCATTATCAGCAGATTCAACTCTCAGTGCTTAATTCTAATGCTTGTATTTAATAACCTCATGTATTGTTACTTTGACTCTAGATGGCTGTGATCTTCAGTGAAAGCAAACATGTGTCGGCGTCATCATTTACCGATGTGTGTTTCAGGGAGATCTCCTTGAGCTCAGATTCAAACTTTATGGCAACTTCTTTGGCTTTCACCAACTCATCGTCCTTCAGACTCATCTCCTCCTCCTGTCGGGTCACTTGCAGCAAAGGCTTGACCTGGGGATTTGAAAACATATTTTTAAAATGAGGTCAAGCCTGCAAGTCTTTAATTTAATATTTTTTAAACAACAAGGAATAGTAAGAAGAGAGACTAAAATACCAGGATGTACTGTGATATTGTTAGACTACATGAATAAGAAGCTGACCTTTGTGAAGAGCCTCCACCACTGCCAGTTCCTCAGTTTAAGGTAGGCAGCACAATTCCTCTGAATGACTTTCATGGCTGTGAGCTGCTGTTGCCTCTTTGCAAATGCCCTTTAAAAAATACAGCAACATAAATAATTTAATGTAAAGTTGTGATTTATGGTGACAGGAACAGCACGAACAAAAAATATGAAACCCTTTCCTTGTGGTCAAATAAAGAATGAGCCAAAATACAATTTGAAAGATTAGATTGACTGAACATGTGAGCAGTAACATGCATCACAGACAGTGCAATTTATAATAGAGTGTAGTACAGTGGTGGCTGGTCAATACTGCCCCCTCCAACATCCTTAGAAAAAAAAGCCTGTATAAAAATGATAAACATTATTGAATTATATAAATGTGATTGGTCGACCCTGGACGCCGTCTCAGTTCCGTCTGATGTCACAGAGTTAGGTCCCCTGCGAGCTGACCGGCTTCAGGGGAACTGCAGAGTTGTTTTTGTTGAGTCTGGCAGTTTGTTTACCCTGCGCCAAAACTCTAAAAACTCTACGCCCTTCCCCTGATAAATTTTCTCACAAGCCGCCACTGGTGTAGTATGTGTGAGGAGGCTTGCATGTTCATACCTTCTGGCCAGGAAGCCTAGAGCCTGGGCCTGGAAGGCGATGATAATCACAGTGATCTTCAGATCTCTCTCCTCTTCCAGCTGGGCCAACACTCCTGTGCGGAAGAATATCTTACTCTGTCCAATCCTGTACAGGTTGGGGTCCAAGTCCACATGCTTGATCTACACAGGAGATTGGTGAGAAAGATGAAGCTCACAAAGTAAGTAGGTACGACTTTTTACGTGGACTGACTGTGATTAGCAAATGTTGGGACTTTGAACTACATTTACCATGAGGCAGCAGGCTTGTTTACCATCCATGAAACCTTTGGGAATAGAGCCAGCAGCCAAGATCTCATAACTGCGAGGAAACATAAATATATCACACTTAATATGGTGAGAAAATTTACATGATTCGAAAACATGAGGTAAGTAGATCCCACTCACCGCTGGCGGAACTCCTGGAATAGGATTCGGTTGGGAAACCCTTGTCGGCAGATCCTGATTCCCTCCAGCACACCGTTACACCTCAGCTGCTCCAGGACCAGATTAGCATCCAGCTTCCCTGCCTGAGAAGAACAGTTTTTTATTACACAAGATTTTATGAAGGATATAGACATTACTGCCTCAAAACAGGGCAGTGCAGTGTGGTGGTTAGCAAGTTAGCGAGTTTGCATATTCTCCATGTGTTTGTGTGGGTTTCTCTGGGTACCACGGCTGCCTCATCTCCACAGACATGCAGATTGTGGTTAGGTTGATAGGAGACTCTAAATTCACAATGTGAATGATAGTGAATGGTTATTGCTCTGTACGTTGGCCCTGCGATACACTGGTGAGCTGTCAAGAGTTTATCCCACCTCTCCAAATGACCCTCAAAGGACAAGTGATATAGTGGTATAGGTAATACATGGATGGATGCCTTAAAATGCCCATGTGTGGATATTGTGTTGCTTTTCATATTAATAAATAAATCAACATGTTTGAATGTGCCATGAGGCAACAGATATAAGTACTGGGTCGGGTCTCAACATAAAATTTGTTGGGAAAATGCTCATCTTGTTCAGGTTCATAGGATATGGAGAGCGTGGTCTGACATGGTCCAAACCACCAGGCATTTTTTCTTACCCTCTTCTCGTGGTTGGGGATGATGCATCTGACAAAGTTGGGCTGGGTGTTGTGCAGCGTGGTCATGAGTTTGGCCAGAGACTCCTTGTACAGCTGTCCCACCGTGCGGAACATCCCCTTCTTGGTCTTGGAGGAGCTCGGCATGGAGCTGTCCGTCATCTTGGCTATCGTGTCGAGGCCGACCACCCTGTCAGCTGCAACATACAAGACGTGTTCATTCAAGATGGTAGAAAATGTTCTGGAGCGAATGTGTTTTTGGTTCCTGTTGTAATTTTTATTTTCCTGTGAATAAAATAATGTGTGAAATCTTAATGTGATGGCACCGTACAAACTGGTCCGGCCCTGTATGTCTCAATTGAAGTCCAGTTATCTGTGTCCACAGGTCAGATTTGTGTGAGGGAAATGACAGTGTTATTTGTGATTTCAGATCCAACAGTTAGAGCCTTTAAGTCCAAAAAGAGATTTAGGAAAATTTGATTTGAACACCATCTACTATGATTATTGGTGACAGCTATGTATTCCTTGCTCAAATAGTATTGTAGGGTTTGTTCAGATCTAGTTCGGATCCAATATTCAGCTTTATTAGTATCACTACAATCATTAATTCAACATGTTAACATGTCTACTGTACAATTCAACATAAATATAACCAGTTGTGGGTGAGTTGGGTCTGACTCAAACCAGTAGAGTTAGATATCTCACCATCTTTCCAGAGATCTTGCACAAACTGGCTGGAGGAGTTGTTGAGCAGCGCTGTGACGTTGTCATTGAGAGGATCCATATTCTTTGTCAACCAGGCGTAGGCGTTATAGTCCACCTACAAACAACATCAGTGTTTCTTTGGTTTCACAATATATCAGCATGTTATACTTAAATTATAGCTAAAGATAAAACAATAGTAGTTTTCTATACCCAGCGGGGCAATGTATCATGATCATATTATAAATTTCCATTCATACTTACCCTCCCAGCATAGTGGAAGATAGAAAACTCTGTCTTGTCCTTGAGTTGTTTGGTTTTGGCAAATTTAATATGGTTTCCTTGTGTGTTCAAGAGTTTCTCCACAAAGGAGATATCTGTGGCTTTGGGGAACCAACACTCTTCATCCAGCAGGGCCAGGATACCAGGAGGGTTGTTCTACAGAGATTATGTACAGTGGTTAAAAAGTTCGACCGGCCTTTTTTATTAAAACAAAATAAATCATGAAATATCTCCAAGTGTCTGCAGATCTTGTGTGGTTTAAGTGTCACTCACTGGTCTCTCGATGAGCTCGATGCAGGGCTGCAGGTCGAGACCAAAGTCGATGAAGCTCCACTCGATGCCCTCCCGCTGATACTCCTCCTGCTCCAGGACGAACATGGTGTGGTTGAAGAGCTGCTGCAGCTTCTCATTTGTGTAATTGATACACAGCTGCTCAAAGGAGTTATCCTGCAACAAACCAAACACAGAGCTAAAGACACTCATCCCGCATGAATATATACTGCATATTTTAGTATTCATCTTGTCAAATTTCAAAACGCATAGAAGCTTATTGATTTCTGGCTGATCAGTGATCATCGTGTCTATACCTCAAAGATCTCAAAGCCGGCAATGTCGAGGATTCCCAGAAATGAGGCTCCCTGGCGTTTGGTCTTGTCCAGGGCTTTGTTGACCCGCGACAGGATCCAGCGAAACAGTCGCTCGAACACAGCCTTTGCCAGAGCTTCGATAGCAAAGTCAGCCTGACAAATACACAAAGACAGGAAACGTCTGAATGATGAGAGACACAGGCTTCGGAAGTATTTAATAGAGGCAGAATAGGCTTCTTTGTTCCTATGGTTTCACACAGTGCACCAGGTTTGGTACCTGCTCTTTGGTCTGTGCCTTCTGCACCACCTCTCTCCCCACTTTGATGCGCGGGGTGAGAATGGCACGGGTGAAGTCGGTCACGTTGATGCTCTGAAGATGACACACCTTCTGAGCCGCTGCACAGACGAGAGGAAAGGAGTCGGTGAACACATGTAAAAAGTTGAAAATGTCAATGTTGACTTTCTGTCATTTCTGTCTGTGAAGACCAACTGATGTTTTCCTGTCTTTAGTTTACAGATGTGCCTGATGACAATGATTATGTGTTTGTTGGTGCACACAAGAGAGATAGAGCGAGAGCGAAAGGGCGAGTTAAGTCAGGAGGGGCTGAATGAAGAGTAAATGTGCGCAGCTGTGAAGAAAGATTTTTATTAAATTAAGAAAAGATTCAATCATTACCTGGTTATATATATCAGTGTTACATATATATATGTTTGCGTTTACTCAGTGAAAAGATGTGGCCACCTCCATTTGTTAGTTTTGGTTGGATTTCAGGACACGTGGGGACATTTAGACCTGAACTTTGTGCGGACCACTTGTGATTGGATCACTCAGGACAGATGTTAATACCAGGTCTATACCATGTCTTTATTTAGAAGAACATTTTATGTTGTAGTCAGTAACATCAACATATGGCTAATGCCCATGTTCAAAGACTTTCTAATAGTATGAAATAAAGGTGTCTAAACCAGTGTTGTCTGGCATAGTGGCCTGCTCCTGGTTCCTTTCTTTCTTGAACTCGATGTTTCCCAGCTGCATCACGGTGGAGCAAACCTTGAGGATGTCTGAAAAAAACAATTGTGACAGCTCAGAGAAATCGCTGACTCCATTCCATCCTTTTCTGTCCAAGCAGAGAGAAGATCAGAATTATCACTGGTACCGATTCTCTCCTCATCAGTGAAGCCCATGATCTTCATGGCCTCCATGGTCTCCTCGTACAGCTCATCGTCTTGCTGGCCAGAGACCTGAACGTGGCCCGCACTCAGGAAGCGGTAATTACTGAAGGGCTCCAGAAGCAGTTCCTCTGATAATAAAACACATAGAGTTATATCGTTGGTAATTTAATGTATCATCAGTGTTTACTTTTTGTAGATTTGAATCAAGTTTTCTCAGCCTTAACTTTCTTATTATAGTTTGAAATACTTACTGGCTCAACTGAAACATTTATAACATTTCATTTCAGAATCAGGTTTTTATGTTGGCTGTGATGATGTGCAATGTATGGGCAATCAGCCTGCAGTTGTTAATGGAAGTGCTGCAGCTTGTGACTCACCACGATGTTTTTGGGCCCCAGCAATCATGTAGTAGAAGATGTGAAAAGCTCTCTCTGTCTTTGCCTGTCTGATACAGCGTGACTTCTCCAGCAGGTCTGAGAGCAGGCAGCTGTTAAAGAATATAAAATTCTGTGTCCATGATATAAAAACCTTGCCTCCCTTTGTGTCATTTGTACTGGGTGAATAAGACACAAAATAAACAAATAAGGGACACTATGCAAAGATATTGACCAGATTAGAAGCACACTCTTAAATAAAATGCATTGAAGGACATTTCTAAACATATACCCTCTGTACTAGAAACTATTTATAAGGGGCTGGAATAGTTGAGCAATATAAAGTAAACAGTTAAGGTCAAATTTACAAAAAACTGCGAAAAAGAAAATATTCAGAAACAATGAATACAAGATGAAAGATTAGCTGTGGTACTCAATCATATAAGATGGCATCTCAATTTTTTTAAACTTTAAATAATTACTTAAAATCTACATTCATAAAAACGGACATTAAAAAGCCATACAATTAAAAACGATTGAATAAAACTGTGAAATCTTTCCACAGTGTCTTGACGGAGAGTTTGAAAATCTCACAGAAAAGTGATTTTACATCTCATTTCATTTTCAAAAACAGAGACAGAGGCTTTTTTAAGAGAGAGAAAAAGGATACACGTCTCAACATTGGCTCCAACAATGTAGCCTGTCACATCAAAATTGATGCGGATGAATTTTCCCTGTTGGGGGTGATGAGGCAAGAAGACATTAAAGGGTGAGGAAATGCAATGAATAACAAATGCACAAAAAATGTATGCGAAAATTAACACTCATGCTCAATATATCCACTTCTACAAACAGCAAACTCACAAATCTGGAGGAGTTGTCATTCTTGATGGTCTTGGCATTTCCGAAGGCCTCCATGATGGGATTGGCCTGCAGGAGCTGCTTCTCCAGCTCCCCCTAGTGATGACAGCGATATACAAGAACATGGCTCTTACACACTGATGGATTTGGAGGTGGGGGCAGTTGGTGTTGTTTGGTGGGGATGAGAGGATTGGGGATGGGAATAGGTGAGGGTGGATTCAGCAGAATACCATTACTGGAGAGTAAAAATCAATAAACAACTTACAATATGGAGGAAAAAGTTGACTCGTCGTTAATCAATAAATAGGCTGACAAGTAAATCTATAGATAATATGATTTCATAATAATTGATATAGAGTTCTTCAACATATCATGTTAAACAGACCCACTACTGAAATACTTCCCTCTTAGAGAGAAACTGTTGCTGTGAATGATGTGGAAAAGGAGCTGGAGTTGCACGAGGGAGGTTATGTTGGGTCAGATGAGACATCCTACTAATGTTAACTCATCTAAATCATAGGACGATCCTGCCAAAGGATTCAGTGTATCGCAAAACTAAAATTGATTCTGATTCACAAACAGCCTTGAGGAGATGCGATTTGCTTCCAGCGTGACCACAGAGCCTGTGGACTGTTGGGTGGAGCCGGGTGATGGTGGGTAAATGAGGCAGACACCCTGTCACTTTGCATCGGGCTAATCCACCCGATCAAAGGGGCTTGTGTCAGCCCAGCAACAAGGTCAGGTGCTGTAGTCCTCTACCTTACCTCCTCTCTCACTTCAAAACACTCCCTGCAGCTATCACTGTAAACGAGCTAACGCCAGGAAGAGAGGAAGAACAGTGCCACATCATGATCGAACTGAGAGTGAAATTGGCAACGTGAGATGACAACAGTAAACAATGTCAACATTTGATCTTTAAATTTAAAACAAGTCTATGAGGGGATTATTCTACTCTACTGCAAGACAACAAAGTCTGGACGAATTAATGATGGATAGTAGCTTTTAAATAAAATATTAAATTGGAAGGGTTGATAATTATTAAGGGGATTTCTATTAAAGGGGAATTCTGGTATTTCTCAACCTTGGTCCTGTGATCATAATAATCAAATTGGTTCCAGTAGATCATCTGCACCTGGAGCCGCAACATGGTGGCAGTGGCTACTATGTAATCTTATGGGGCAACAGTCCAAAGAATTTTAAATAAAAGTTTTTTTTTTAACAAATAAAAGACTCAAATTGTTATTCTTTGTCTTGGCTGAGACTGTGGAACATTACACATGACTAACTCAATAAGAAGACTCATGAGAATTGCATTGTATGTGTAAGAGACAGAATTAGAGAAAGGAGTTTGGATTTTACTGAGAGAAACTATCATGGCCAAATCTTTTTCTGATAAGGCCAATGCCAAAGAAACATTTGAGCAAATTTAGTGGACATTTAATGATTCCACTTTTTTTTTGACTACTGTTAATTTAAACACCTTTATTTATAAACATATAGGATGTATAGATACAGGAATTCCCCTTTACACTTAATCTTGTTTTTGTTTAACTCACACAAAGAAGTGAAGGTGATTGAAGGAAATTAGCTTATTATTTTTACTGTGAAAATATGTTTTGTTTTCCGGCTGGAAATGTCTATCAACAACAACATTAAGTTTATGCAGAAAGTGGAAAGATACAGACCGGCTGTAGAGGTGCAGTTCAGAGTTGGCAAAGCAGAGAGGAGGGGGGTCCTTTTTATTTAAGCCACTGGAAAAAGAAAGGAGAGAGAAGAAAAAAGAGAAAAAGAGCACTAAAGAAAGTAAAAAGTAACAGCTGGTAGGAAGGACTGTTTTCTTTTTGGTTCTGTTTTCATAAAGAAGAGTAATGAACACAGAAGCAGCAGGAGTCAGAGCAGCGCCTGAGGAGGAGAGAGAAAGCATAAGCAAAAAAGATCAACCAGATGCTATTTCTGGTCAGGCAAGGTCCCTGGGAGCAACGAGGTCCTACAGAGGACAAGGGACAGAACAACATCTCCTCAATCAGTCAGTGGTGAAGGGAAGTGTCTCTTTAATGCATGAATTCATCCGGCTAATACCCATACCAACGCAACACCAACATCACAAACCGTCAACATCTAGTCAGGAGACATCTAGGTCCTTAACAGACTTGGTATTAACAATCTGTCCTGAGAGATCCCATCAGAAGTGGACAGTGTTAAGTTTGTCTGTTCACACCTGACATTAAAATACGTACTGAGTGTGTCTCCTGTGAACAACTGTGAAATGATCTCACCTCGCTGCTCTATACGAAAAATCACATACATAACTTGTACGTGGTTTTATAAGTTAAGTTTACAGATATGTCTGATGACACTGTGTTTTCTATGTTTTGTAAGTGATTGAGAGTAGAGAAATAGAGTAGGTAGGGACTAGTGGTAGAGAAAAATAGGGAGCGAAGCTATGATGAAAGATTTTACCAATCTAAGAAAAAGCATCAATCATTATTTGGTGTTGTTGACATTGTGGCGGTATTCCAAATCAACAGGGACACTGAGAAGTTTAAAATGACATATAAACTATAGCAGGTCCAGGACATCAGCTGAGTAAGCAGTCCTCCATATGTCCTTAAGACAGCAAAAAGGAACGTGGCCACATCCCAGGCCTACCTCCAAATGTGGTCCGAGGAATCAGGTCTCTGGACGCATTGAGGAAGCATTTGGAAGCTTTCAGACCTGAACTTAGCATTGAGCACTTGTTATGGGATCACTGAGGATGGATGTTAATACCAGGTCTGACTAGGCTTCTGGTCACAAGCCTACTCAAGTATAATCAGGAAGGTGTCTGAGCTCATTTCAGTCCAGTTGGAGCATTGAAAAGTAGAGTCTCACAAGATCTGTGGTTTTGCAAATGCCTATACACTGTGCAAACCACAAGGTACAGTGAATTCTACAGGACTGGACCGTCAATGGCCCACTGTCAGGGCAACTGGCAAGGTGAGAGGATGAGGATGAGGAGGGAAGGAGGGTAGGGGTAGAAGGATCTGTGTTTGAGAGACAACAACAAGAGATGGGCATGCTCACACTGTGCTCGTTGATCTGTGAGAGACCCTTTCACTGCCAGGGAGGCTTCAGTTCTAATCTCCGCTGGCAGTGAAAGGGTGTTCATAAGAAAACGGATTAAGAAACAAAACTCAACACAATGAACCAGTTCAAGAGTATGCAACGCTACACATCCTTTACTGAACACTTCACAGGTCCGAAAAGTGATTTCGAGTCACTACTATGATGATGATCATGCAGTCTACTTCAGTTCTGGTTGGGTAAAGATACACAAGTTTCAAATGTCAGGGGGAAACACCCCTCTAGCTAACAATGTAAGGTTTGGGATCTTGACCCTCGCTGAAATGAAAATTATTACAAACAGCTACAAACAGAGACTCAGAGACATCATCTTCATGCATTTTTCTAACCTAATGAAGGAACACGCAACAAACACCACACACAAAAACACACGCCAGGCATTCCCCTTTACTCACGTAGGCCAACTGTGTTCCTGATTGTTGCTATTTGGAGGAAATGGCGATATATAGGGTTAAACTGGGCAGACATGTTGAATAGTGAGGGAACTGGTTGGCATATCCTAACCTTTAATACAACACGGTCACTGAACATGGATACTTACAGCACTGCTGTCCTTCTTGCCTTTGTGTGAGGAGGCCACTACAGCCAGATACTGGATGACCTTCTTGGTGTTCTCCGTCTTCCCAGCGCCGGACTCTCCACTGGGGAAGGTGGAAAAACGAAAAGGGGATGAAAAAATGTGAGAGGAGATATAGTGTGAGGGAATGAGAGGACAACAAGAAGATAATCAGCGCTGGCAGGTTCTCTGTTCACAGTTGAATAAACCAGGTTAATTGAATGAAGATCATGTGCAATTTTTTTACAAAAATACGATTTTTCTTGGCATCGCTGCCTTCATTCTTCCTAGTTGACTTTGAAGGAATAACCAAGGGGAGAAAGGGGTGTACGAAATGCAATAGACCATATTCACACGGAAGCTATTATCCTCTGACATCAGACATTTAGGGTGGGAATCTCAAATGCTGGGATCCAGGTTTATAAGTCATATACACAAACAATCTGACCAAATGTTTTCATTTCACTGCCTCAGAAATGACCAGCAACTGAAATACAATGGATGGATAAGATCTGGAGGGTCATGGGACCATGTGTCAATGTTTGCCAACATATCTGACAGCACAGAAGCTATGATTAGGCAAGAGCTACGGGTTTCTTTTAACAATGAACTCTAACATGGTCTCCTCAATGGAGAAGAAATATCAATTCATCTCCGGGAGATAAGTATTGAAGCCTAGAAGTAAAGTACACTGGGATCTGGCTAATAATCTAACGCTGATTGCAACTGGGAGAAACTTCACAAGACATTTACAAGACTATTATAAGTCATTTATGACAGATACCCTCAAACTGGTCCGACGTGTAAAATATCATTAACACAAACGTTTTTAAACAGAAGCCAGAACACTTCACGTCTGTCTTTTCAGAGAAATGATCTCGGACACTCAGACAGACTAGGTTGAACGATCCCAGAGCTTTCAGGCAGTCGTCTAACACACGGACACATACTCAGGTATGGGGCCATAAAAGGCATGGGATGCTCTCGATGTTAGGGGCTTGGCAGCTCTGATAGGAATCTATCTACTCTGTCCTGTTCAGGTCTGTTGGGGACACACAACATCCAGGCTCCTACTGTAGCGCAGAAGACATTTTGATGGAACTTTTCCCCTACAGATGGTCCATCAAATTGTCTCATCGTGCATGCCCTGCTTATCATCTGTCCTCGTTTCATTTACGATTACCAGAATATGTTAAAGGAATGAGTGGAGAACTTAATTAAAAAAAAAAAATGTGCAACCTGTGATGGAGTCTGGGGGCGGGTTTTCGTTTGTGTCACTTCAGGCTTCTGATATTTTAATTTGTTCTCGTAGCAAAACAGATAAGAAATCCCCCCTAAAGATAAATCAAAAGGATTTCTCCTCTTCCATATGTGTGACACATTTGGCCCCACTGCAGAATCAAAAAAGGGCAACATCCTGCCACTTTGTGGCCACTTTATTCAGTGCAGCTTTTCACACACATGCAATGAATCCTAAACAGAGGAAACTGCTGACCCTGCTGAGATGCAATGTCAACATCTTGAGAATGGATTTAAGTTTGCTCCCAGCTATTTCCCATGGCAAATTCCTGCTACTGTGTGGCAGAATATGAGGAATAAGATTCCTGCTGAATAGTTTGTGTCCAAAAAATACAGCAGAAACCCTTGTGGAATCTAATGCATACAGTAAAGAGCTTTCACTTCAATTGCATTGCAGCAAAAAATCCCCTTGTCCCATTCTGATAGTGTCATACTAGACAATAAACAATGTCCTAGTCTCTGACTATATTAAATAAGCCGGTTGAAAGTAACTTATTACTTTAATTAATATGCTTTTCAAGAAATATTTGTTTGTTTATGTTATAAATCTGTCAGTTGGATGATGTAATAAATTGTTCCATAAAAGCATTAGGTAGTCCGAACTAATGTGCATACATACATATACATATATGAAGAGAGCCTTTCTAAAACCTTGTCAGATCAGTACTTTAGCATGAGTAAGTTCAACAAAAGACTGAAATGTTTTACAACGTTCTTTAAACTACTGCTTATTTCAAGTTTTGCTAGAGTTTTTCTCCTCACAGTCGTAAATTATAGTCGGTGGCAGTAAATCCTATTATGGCGTACTGAATAGTCTCCTATGACAATTAACAAACACTGAGTTTCACACTATGAAGATACAAGGCCTCTGTGATGAACTACTGTAAAACCACTCTGGCAAAGAATATACTCTGCAATTAAACACACACATGCACGAACATACACGCAAACAGACACACACAGGAGGAGAACGTCATACATGACATTCCATGTATCGCACCAGAAACATTTCTGCCATATATGGCTCCAGAGGCCAGCTGAGGCTGAAGCTCGGCTGCTGGTGGCTGTGGCTCAAAGTGTGTGTGGACCTGTGGGACAGCGAGCCAGAGTTTGTGTTTCAGCTCGACTGTATCATATTACTTACACTTCATCACTTTGGACAGTTTCAAAGTGAGACTCCTAATAGGATTTGTCACATCAGGATCAAAGAGTCAGTTTAACGTGTCTGTATACCTCACAATACCAAACAACAAGTCCACACACACACAGGCATCAAAACAACATAACTTATCCGAAATCTCGCTCTGATAAAGAAGCTTGAGAGTTGAGGAAATGGACTGATGTGGTGATCCTGGCATAGAATAAAAAAAAAGATATTTGAGGAGGAAGAGCCCTAACTCTCATTTCCTTATTTTATCTAACTCAATGATAAAAAGTAAATATTATCATGTTAACTAGCCCAGGGGTGGATCCAGGGGTTGTATCAGGGGCATGTTTGTAATTTATATATCATTTTAAGCTTTTTTGAAGGACACAATATGTTAGGGTTTCTAAATATGTTCAATGACGTGTGACTTTGCTCAAAGCTGTAGAGCAAACAGTTAACAAGGAATGATTTAAATGTGCACCTTACTGAATCAGGAATTATGCATGGGACACATTGGCCCCTGATTTAGGATCTACAGCTCATCAGCTAATTAACAGTGGCTGTAGTGGACTCAGTGAAAAGAAAGTTTATGTTCATTATATATTACATAATGGCTCGTTTCTGTTTATTTTATGCTCAAAGTAGTTATTTCCTTTCTGAGGTTATTCTCCTGCTCTACAGTTACAGTAGAAGTGAGAAACTAGGAATGAATCCTATAGAAAAAGAGGTAAATACACTGTTTTAATCTAACCATACATACATACAACAATTATTAACATAACAAAGCCTACTAAGCCATTAAAACATACAAAGGAAAAAAAAGATAAATGTATTTGTGTTCTTTGAATCAAAATCCAAAGATTATTGCCCGACAAAAGGAGCCTGTCTTTCCCTGGATTCCCGATCACCCAGCCATAGTTCTCAAGAATAAGCTTAAAACAAATAAACTTTCAGAATGGAGCCCAAACATTTGGAGATCTAAT